>NW_015627540.1:133242-146851 GCF_001515625.1 Sinocyclocheilus rhinocerous
CTATAATTTAGCCTCCCCCCCCTTCCACACAGACAGTGGAGTGTAAGTACTCTCTCACAGTCTCACTGTCAGTGGGCTTGTAAGTACTTCAGTACAGGCCCACTTTTCCCTCAGTCTCAGTTAACACACACACACACACACACACGCACGCACACACGCACACACACACACACAAACACACAAACACACACACACAGCAATTTAACAAGTCACTTTACTGATCAGTCTGTGGGAAAACATACACAAGACCCTGCCCAACAATCTGTCTGTCTTTTCCAGGATTTTCAAAAAAACACTTTTTTGGCATGAATAAAATGAAATAAATAAATAGAAAATATGAAATTAATTAAAAAGCAAAATACTCCAAAAATATATAATAATAATAATAATTTTACTACAAAATAACATTTTATTCATTTTTAACTACAGGGCAAAAATTAGTTAAATAAGATGCATTGCTTGTTATATTTCTCAAGTCACTTTACATAAAAGCATCTGCTAAATGAATAAATGTAAATGTAATTAAAATAAATAAATAAATAAATAATAAAAATAATAAATAATATATGAAAATAAAATTATGGCAATACGTGGACAATTCCAAGCCCTTCTCTAGCAAACTATCCTGAATTGTGATGTCAAAGGCAGCAGACAGGAAAAAAGTAAGACCATTTCATGTTTTCAAAAGCCTTTTGAAACAAATATAGAACTGGTGAAAAATTTACTATACTACACTGAAATATTACTGACATATAAGTTGCTTCTATATTTATATTGTCATAATACACAGCTGCTTTTGAACAGCTATCAATTGAAGAAAAAAAAAAAAAAAAGAGAAACTGCTTTTTGGAGCAAGATTGTGTAGTTACGGCATCTACCAGCAGGGGCTCACAGGGCCAAACTAACCAGCCAAACCTTGACCCCTTGCTACATATACCCATTCCCCTTTCAATTCGTTATTTTTCAGTTTCGTGTAGAGTAGTGCTTCTTTCTTGTGTCACAGTAAATAAGAAATATGTGACTGTATCTAAACCTTTCTCTTTTTACCTTCAATTACCATCAGCTAAAACATTCCAGAATGAATGCATGTGTGTGTGTGTAGTGTTATGGCACCACATCTGTGCCTTGATTCCCAAACCCACACCATTAAGACTTCCCTCAGGCCGCTTTACTCATGTATAGGGTGAGACGGAGAGAAGAAGGGAGGGAGAAAAAAAGAAACGGATTAAGGTCGAGATCAGGATGCCGGCCAAATTGCCTGAAACGTACTCCAAGATCTGACAGAGCCCACAGGCTTGAGCTGAGCATGTAGAAAAGATCAGCAGAACGGAAGGAGCACTGGACGTCCCATGACTGGGAGCTCGTGCGTGATGGAGGGGTCACGGCGTTACACGGTCGTCATCATTATCTACCCCAGCATCAGCATGTTGCCTAAGAGCCTGTGTAATTATGAGAGTATGCATGCCTGATGGCCCCGTTGTGGCCTGTTAGAAAAGCCTGAGTAAGCTGGATCAGGACAACACGCGAGCAAACACACACCTACAGCAGATGGAGACAAGAGGAGAACGACAGAGCAAGTGATAGCAAGCGCTTCATGAAAGTCATAGGGGCTTGGAACAACATAAGGGTGAGTAAATGATGAAAGAGCTTTTATTTTAGGGTGAACTATCCCTTTAAGAGACAAACAAGGAGGTTCTTTTCTTTCTTTTTGCTATCGAATAAAATACGCGCATAGAAATTTCAACAATCAATCTGTGTAAAAAGAAGAATAGGTGCGACGCAGGTGCGTAACGCTTTTTCTGTAAAAGCATACAGCAAATTTTATCTATTTTATATCTGATGTTTTAATAAACGCTACACCTGTTTGAGAGAATCTTCAGTTCAGAGCAAGTTTCGAGAGGAACCACTCGTGCAAAACACAGTTATTCCACAGGCTCGTATGATCCACTTACTACATAGTAAGTACAGAGAGAGAGAGATAGAAAGATGGAAAAGAGGAGGGGAGGGAGAGAAAATCGATTAGGCGCTATTTTTTAGCTTTAAACCTGGATATCAATACATGCATGGCTCCTTTTCAAGGCTGAATGCATTATCAGATGGCTGGCTAAGACTGTAGCAATATTCCTGACTTTAGAGAGCACAAAATCACCTTATTCCAACCTGGTCTTATTCCAAAAATACGTACCTCTGTGTACTTTTTGTGCAACACCGTTTTTACGTACCTTACTGCACGTTTCGCCGCAGTTTCAAAGAGAAATGTCCACTGAGTGGCGCTAAAACACGGGTTCAATACGTGAACCCTGGTATGTTTTTATTATGTTGCTTTTGGTACGTATTGCAGTGGTTCAGAATTCAAATATCCGCGAACTGTCACTAAAAGTTAATGCTCTATCGTGTTGGAAATACGCCCTACACCAAACCCAACCCTAAACCTACACGATAGTGTTAACAAATGCAAAACTAATATAAAAACACATTTGTTGATGCAACCGTGCCATTCGAACTTCCTTATATGCAGATTTGAACTATTTTGTCGTTTTTTCTCGTTATACGGGATTCGAACCGGAGCTCCTCGCCTCTCAAGTATGTCTCCGTACTCCGTGAGCTACCGAACAAACCTACCGTCGATGAAAACCCATAGATATGAAGCTGGATATGTGAGGAGCTAACAATCAAAAGCATCAGTTTTCAAATCTCCCAGCATATTAATATTGTTTTGAAGTCATAACATGATATTCTTCAAGTAATTGTGCGAAAATTGCACTTTATTAATCGAAACTCTGTAAATTTGTGTGAAAAGGAATAAAGGGTGTCAGAGTTTTACTGCCTCTAGTGTTCATTTATTTTGGAAACTGCAGTGATATGTACTTATTGGTACGTATTTCGCGTCTTGCTAAAAAGTGCCCCCAAGTACATTATGCCATGAGACCAGGTAGCGTTATTCTCACTCTCTGCCTTTCATTTCTCAGAAGAAGTGGCTTTTTAAAGGGATATGTTACGCAAAAATGAAATTTCAGTTAATTTACTCTCACTTGTGTTGCCCCAAACTTGTATGCCTTTCATGGAACACAAAAACAGAAGGTTTAACGAATGTTCACACTGTTTTGTTCTATATAGTGGATGGGAACCACTATATAAAGCACCATAAAAGCATCGTATTTTAAGTCTTATAGAGCCATAAGATTGTTTTATGTTGGAAAAAACTATTCAATTTAAAGGAACAGTTATAGTTAAAGGAAAATGTTGTTATCATTTACTCACCCTCATGTCGCTCCCAACCTGTATAAGTTTCTTTCTTATGTTGAACAGAAAACAAGCCTCTACATTGCGAGTAAATCACTCGCATATGCGACTAAATCTTCACTCTGGGCGACTAAATGATGTCTAATATTAGCCAATGGCTAATAAATTCTCAGATTTTACTCGCCAGTGTGTGCGTTGGAGGCGAAGTATAAGTTTAGCACAGATATATTTTCACTCGCCGAACACTGACTGAGCGCTTCAGAGTTTCACTCCATCAAGCGATTGTTCTTATTAGTAGAATTCGTATCATTATCATCTTATCAGTATTTTTGTTAGTTTTTTCCAAGTTTTTTTTTACAGAAACACTGAATGACCAAAAAAGCAGCACCACCAGTCCAGTTAAAATGTTCAGTTAAAACGACTAATATGCATTCATACATGGTTAAGTTTTAATTCTAATTACTAAAGTTCTATCATTAAATAATACTTGATTATCATATTATAATGCTAGACTGACTGAGGTTAAGAGTGTACTTTCAGATATTTTAAATAACTGAGCCATTTTACAAACATATATGTATGTGTGTATATCAGTCTGGCGAGTAAACTAAAAAACGTACTAGCCAATGGCGATTCAATTGCTTAGGTGTCCGTAGAGGGTTGCAAAAGAAGATATTTTGAAGAATTTTGAAGAACCAAACAGATGTTGGTCCCTATTGACTTCCATATTAGGGAATGAAATACTATGGAAGTCAATGGGTACCATCAACTGTTTGATACCAGCATTCTTCAAAATATCATTTTTGGATGAATTATCCCTTTAAGTCTTTACTCTGCTTGGCGTGTTAGTAAGGGGCATAGCAATATATAATGTAATTTGTGATTGAGTCATTCTTTTGAGTAGAGTCTTTTTGAAGCATTGTTTGATTGTCTGAGTCATTCTTGACTTCAACTCAATTTATTGAATATAGTCTTCTGAATTTCTTCTGTTGTGTTTCAAGGAAGAAAGTAAGTCATATGAGTTTTATTAGTAAGCAATGATTGTATTTTCATTTTTGAGTAAACTTCTTCCTCAAGCATCAATCTGTAATTTGTTTCTCTATACTGACAACAAAAATGCCATGTTTGACATTTAAAATACACTACCATTTAAAAGTTTGGGTTCTGTAAGATTTTTTTCCATTCTTTTTTGAAGGAAATAAATATTTTTATTCAATCAAATTCAATTAAATTACGTGACCAGAAAAGTGACATTTCTAATATTAAAAAATATTTCGATTTCAAATAAATGCTGCTCTTTTGAACTGTCTAAAAAAAAGTTCACAAAAATATTAAGCAGCACATCTGTTTTTAAAATTGATAATAATAAGCACTAAATCCGCATATTAGAATGATTTCTGAAGGATCATGTGACACTAAAAAACTGAAGTAATGGCTGCTGAAAATTCAGCTTTGCATCACAGGAATAAATTACATTTTTAAATATATTCAAATAGAAAACAGTTATCTTAAATTGTAATAATATTTCACAATATTACTGTTTTGATCAAATAAATGCTTCTTTCAAAAACATTTAAAAATCTTACTGACCCCAAACTTTTAAATGGTAGTCTATATTAATATAACATACATTATTTTATATTTTATTTAGACCAATGAGATTTCAGTGTGGATGAGGCCAGAAAAACACTTCAGAAATAGAAACAAAGGCACCGGAAAAAAAAAAGCTCATTGCTTGTCGCGGCCATTGCTTGTCGTAGTAACAACTCAGATTTACACGGAAGACGTTTTTATCACTTGTCGCTTTATCATGTCGCACCGGGTTAAGACACAGTGTAAAGGTAACAACAAAACTGAGTTGGCCAGGAGTCTGTTAGTACTGAGAAAAGAGAGAGCGAGACTTTAAAAGAGAGAGAGAGAGAGGTATAGATGAAGTAATCTATCATCCCTCTGTCTTTGGGTCTGACACCGAGCCGCACGCTACACCCCACAAATCACACAGCAACTGCCAGAGTTGCAGGCTGCCCTCTCCAATCTCTCTCTCTGTCTTGTCAGTTGCTTTTACACTCCCCCCAAGCCCTCTGCCTATGCCTCCTTCAAACAGAAAACAGACAGATACACACACACACACACACACCTACTGCATCCAACAGGAATCGCATATTCTCTTTCTCATCCACCGTAACCTCTCCAGCTCTGTTTCTGTTGCCTTTGCTCGCCTTTTCTCTCTCTAAGGGAAACAAGAACGCTCTGCAACAGCAGGGGAATGAACACCAAGCGCAATACTGAGGAAAATACCCTGAGCTTTGCAAAACTACACCATTAAATAACACTGTTTACAGATTTGGGTGTGCGTCTGTCATTGTTAAAGGCGACAGAATTTACTTTCTTAATAAATGTCTCTGGTCTTTTTTAAGCATGACTGCTGAGTGTTTGTTACTTTACAGGAATATTCAGAGTTCAATACTAGTTAAGCTCAATCAGCATAATGCTGATGACCATGGGAAGTCATTTTGAATTACATCCCATCATTTTCTTTAAAAATAAGCAAAAATGGAATTACAGTCTTTACAGGCACTTACAGTGGAAGTGAATGAACCAATTTTTGGGGATATAAAGCAGAAATGTGAAGGTTTTAGTTTTATAAAAGCACATATTAATTCATCTGCTAAAACTTGTGAGCTGTTTAAATCATTTTTACATTCGTTTTATTGTTTACGGCATTATGTTTTCATGGCAACAAAGTTGGATTGGACTGAAATGGTTGGTAAACAAATGTTTCATCTCAAAATCATGTAAACATTCATATGGTTTATGTCTTGTGGCTATACTTATATTGTTATATTGTATATTATATCACTTACACTGGCGTTCAGAAGTTTGGGATTAGTAAGATTTTTTAATGTTTTTTAAAGAAGTTTCTTATGCTCATCAAGGCTGTATCTATTTGATAATACAGAAAAAACTGTGCTTTTGTAAAATATTATTGCAATTTAAAATAACAGTTTTCTATTTTAATATACTTTAAAATATAATTTATTCCAGTGAAGCAAAGCTGAATTTCCTGCATCATTACTCCAGTCTTCAGTGTCACATGATCCTTCAGAAATCATTCTAATACGCTGATTTATAATCAATGTTGGAAACAGTTGTGCTGCTTAATATTTTTTGGGACCTGTGATACTTTTTTCAGGATTCTTTGATAAATAAAAAGTTAAAAAGAACAGTGTTTATTCAAAATACAAATTTTGTGTTACAATATACACTACTATTCAAAAGTTTGGGGTAAATTTGTTCTTTCTTTTTTTAAAGAAATTAATACTTTTATTCAGCAAGGATATGTTAAATGAATAAAAAGTGATAGCAAAGACTTATATTGTTAGAAAATACTTCTATTTTTTGATAAATGCTGTTCTTTTTAATTTTTTACTCATCAAAGAATCAAAGTAAAATGTATCACAGGTTCCAAAAAAATACTAAGTAGCACAACAGTTTCAACACTGATAATAAATCAGCATATTAGAATGATTTCTGAAGGATCATGTGACACTGAAGACTGGAGTAATGATGCTGAAAATTCAGCACTGCATCACAAAAATAAATTTTATTTTAAAGTATATTAAAATAGGAAACTAATATTAGAAACTGCAATAATATTTCATAATATTACTGCTTTTTCTGTTTTTTAAAAAATTTTTTTTTTTTATAAAATAAATACAACCTTGCTCAGCGTTAAAAAAGAGACTCCATTAAAAATCTTACTGATCCCAAACATTTGAACAGCAGTGTATATCATAACTTAGATTTTTACTTTTTTAAGAAAAGGAGAGACAAGTGGAACTTGATAATATGCCACAAATACCGTCTATTAAGATTATAATCGGAATTTTCCTTTAAAGAAAAATCTATCAGCAAATCTAATAACACATTTACCCTTTGAAATGATTTTGGAACAAGGCCAAAAAAATTATGCCAACCAATAATATCACAGTTCACTTTTTCCAATCCAATTTAATGCGTATAGAATAGACCAAATCAAGTCCCGCCCTACATCATATCTCACTAATATTCTGTTTCGCTCTGAAATACATCACGTAATGTAAGTTAAATGCATTCTAAATGCTGTCTTCAGTATAAATGTTTGTCTCTAGTATATGCAGTACATTCTGCTGTCCTCTGGGAACAGTTTTCCTCAGGCACACCAGGCTTAAATTAAACCTTAATCAACCTATAAATCAGATCCTGTCATATGAAGCTGATGAGCAGAGCGACTCAAAGTGGGGGGATGTGTGCTTCCTCACACGAGAGCTTTGGATCGCACTGAGCTTAGGGGTTTAGTATATATCTAAAGCTTGACATGGTGCGGAGACTTCATAGCAATATGATTTTACTGTGGACAGAGCTGTGAAAATAGACAACAAAATGTCAAGTTGATTGTCACTTTATCGCTTTGCACCTGGTTAGGACACAATATTGTTAAAACACACTGTGTTGTTGACACTTGCCTGGTACTCCTGGTGGGGTTTTGAGGAACTTTCCATTGAAATGTTGAATCACCACGTCACATTTCTCGGTGGACTCCATTCTGTGACTACTATTTCTTCAGACATTTTTGGCCCTGTGGACTTGTAGAAAATTAGCTCTATTAAAACACACTTTTCATACTTTCACTAGTTTAATTGGTCTACTAACAATGTCCAATAGTGGATATACATTCATCACAGCCTCAACAAATGCAATTTCCACCATATTTAAAATAATGTGTTTTAATTTGGTTTGATAACATTATGCAGTTGAAATGAAATAATTGACTCCTTTAGGAGGCTAATCTCATAGCTAGCATTTTATGCATAATAAATACACAGTTAAATAATATTTTCACACTTTTGAAATAATTGACAAATGTACAGCAACAACACGATTAGAAATTATGCAAAATAACCTGCTCACAAGTGATATTTACCTTGATTTTTCTGTCTTCTCCACATATTACATATAAACCTGCTCTTCACTGACACGCCTAGTCTCTTTGGTAAACAAGTACAATAACTTCTGATAAAACCCTATTACGGCCAAAATTATGATGGACCACAAAAAAAAAGTAAAAAAAAAAAATATATATATATATATTATTTAAGCTTATTTCACTATGTTTATGTTTTAAACTATATACAATTCTATATTATTTTAAATCAATAATTCATCATTTTATACAGGATTTTTTTCTATTATGATTGAAAGTCTGTGTCTAGGTTCAAGGGTAAACCAATTAAAACGGAATAAATTGATACATAAATCTAATTTAAAAAGGAGTTAAATGATGAAGGCATGACAAAAAGTTCCCAGTTCGAATGTGATCTTCATATACCAAAAATAAGTTGAAATCTATTAGTTTTAACCTCTGGGACATTAAAGTTCCTGTAATTGAAGAAACATCCTAATATGTTAATTTAGAGAATGAGAGGAGAGGGGAAGAGAGAGCATAAGAGGGAAAATAAAGAGCGGCAGAGGTGTAATATAGTGTTTGTTTCGGGCTGCTGGGAGTCTTGATTTAGTCTGTGCTCTCTGGAGTGGCTCCTCTCCTCTGTGCGGCCCCATTCAGCTCTGCTCACCCAATCATGGCTGAACGGCTAATTGCCTGGCTGGCACACTTGAACACACACACACAGCCTCTGCTGGGATCTCTTACACAGCCAGTGACCCTGAAAACCAGCCAACCCACCCCACACGCGCCACACAAGAGAGGGGGAGAAAAGCAGGAAAAGAAAGAAACTAAGGGATGTTTTTATAGGTGCCCTCCTGAACAAAAGCTCCGGCTAATCTTGCCTGGGCCAAAGAGAGTGTCGGGTGTCAAGGTTACCTGGCGAAGCCGACCCCTCGGCTGACCCCGTTGGCGTCTCGCAGTATCCGTGTGGAGATGACATGTCCGAAGGGCTTCAGCATGTTCTCCAGCTCTTGTTCATCCATTGAAACCGGGAGGTTCGAGATGTACAAGTTAGTGGGGTCCTGCTCCTGCTGCTGTGAAGAGAACACACACAGTCGAACATTAGAAATGTCAATCATCATGTAGTCACACATATTCAGACTTCAACTTATCTGCATAAACTGCAAAAAACAACCATTTAGACGGGACGTGGCCTTCTGAGCGATATAGAAACTGACCAGGAGTGCGCAAGACTCGGGTAAAATTGAGGATACCTTGTTTACAAAGAGTCTCAGACAAAACTTTTTTTTTGAGATTACAACCGTCCTAGGGGTGTTTTGGTCTGATCTTCCATGCTGCTTTTGCGATTGGCGACATGAGAAACCCAGGATGGAGAGGAGACTGAAAAAGTGAGTTGTTAAAGCTGGAGGGCCTTAGCTGGGTACATCTCTACCTGTCTCTCACTCATGCACTGGTGGAATCCATTGTTGTGTTGATGGCCTCTTCTAGAGACACTGTGAGGCTGGCTAATGGGGGTCTGAGAGGATAGCGCACACGATACAGACACTATGTGCCGCTTTTTGAAGGGGTTTAGATGTGTGTGTGTGTGTGTGTGTGTGTGTGCAAAGACCAAAATGAGCAGCATTAAAGCACTTGCACACTAAGAGAACATACTGCATGTCTATTTGAAGCCCAGGTTAAAATGCAAAGAGGAAAAGCATACACTGTAAAGAAAAAAAAATGTTTCATGTTTGTTTTCTACTTGTTTTAAGAATATTTTACTTACCCCACTGGCAGATAATTTTACTTGTTTTAAGCAAAATGCACTTAATTTAGATTCCCCACCCCCCGGGGGGGTAAGTAAAATATTATTAAAACAAGAGTATTTTACTTACCCCACTGGCAGATAATTTTACTTGTTTTAAGCAAAAAGCACTTAATTTAGATTCCCCCCCCCCCTGGAAACAAGACTAAATATCTTAAGTCAATTGGCTTATCTAGTAAAAGTATCTTGATTTAAGAATTTTTAGATATTTTGACTAGAAACAAGACAAACATACTAAGTAAGATAAGCCATTTTTTGCAGTGATGAAGAAATTTTTATTTTTATAATTTTTTATATTTTTATAAAATCTCAAATAATGTTTGATAACATTATGTGGTGGAAATGACATCCAAAACATTTCTTTTGCAAAGAAAAACAGAAAAACAAATCCGAAAACACAAAATTTTTGCATAAACCTACAAAATTAAAACTTGAAATAAAACAATAAAAATGTAATGTCTTATATTTTATCACCAACTTGTAAAACGTTTGATATACTATTTCAATATATTTTGATATAATTGTATGTATTATATTATTTGATATAAGAATCATTTTAGACAGTACATTATGAATTAAATGGATCAAAAGTGACAGTAAACACATTTATCATTTATCATGTTACAAATGATATATATCTCAAATAAATGCTATTCTTTCATTACAGTAAACGTGGTTTTTATTACTGTTCTTTTATTACAGTACAATAAATGCAATTCTTAGCACATTTTCTACAAACATATTAAGCAGTTTTAACTGTTTTTAAGTTAACACTGATAATAATTAGTATTTTTGGGCCACCAAATCTGCACATTAGAATGATTTCTGAAGGATCTGAAGACTGGGGTAATGATGCTGAAAATTCAGCTTTTCCATCACAGGAATTAATTACATTCTGAAATATATTCAAATAGAATTCAGTTCTTTGAAATTGTAATAATATTACACTCAGTATTCAATGTTACCATTTTAGATCAAATAAATGCAGTCTTAGAGCGCATGAGAGACAAAAATAAAACAAATCTTCCTGATTCCAAAAGTTTTGTGAATATTTAAACTAAAATGTTTGTAATTTAAAAAAAAATCAATTTATAAATACTTTATTATTATTAGCTAATATGTATTTAATAAAACACAAGCAAACATTCTATGAACAAGATATTTTTAAAGGTGTAGTATCCACTGCATGGGCTGGGCTGTGAATTTATAACAGAAACAGAGTGAGAGAAAGAGAAAGTGTTGGTGGGCTAGCTGAGAATGACGGCGACCTGCTGGTGAGTTAAGGAGTTATCTGACATGTGTGTGTGTGTGCAAATATTCCATTTGAGATGTGTGAGGCCTGACCCTGCAGGAGACCATCACTCTTTTATTAAGTGAAAGTGATTAAAAGAGCAACTGTAGCTGCTTTATGATATCTCCTCACACACCAGATGTTCTCTACGCTCTCATTCACTGGCTGAGATCCAAACGGGTTATTGAACACCCCACGCAGGGCATTTCAAGTGGCAAAATCATCAAATGCTGTTTGTAAGGGTGTTCTTAAAGCTGCCTAAAATGACCGCTATATAAAACTGGCTTTAAATTAAATAATAAAACTGTAAAAAAAATGTTAATAAGAAATAATAAAACTTCTTAAAATATTTAATCACGGAATGGTAAACAAACAACAGCATATAAAGCCCTATTCAGGAGGTACTTGTTTCTCAGGGTGACATCCATAAAAGAACAATTTGTAAGGCTCCTCTGTGATAAAACTCATGCATTTGGATGACTATCATGCAGGGGACAGATACAGAAGCATTCGCAGGTATTCGAATGAAAGCTCACACTTATGCTTTTAACATTTAAATAGGCTTGAAATCAATAACCTGTGACGCAAACGTTCTGGTTCAATTTCTTTCTTCCTTTTTGAAGATTAATACTTTTAAGGATGCATTAAATTGATCAAAGGTGAACTTTCTATTTATCAACCAATCCTGAAAAAGAAAAAAATGAAGCAACCGTTTTTTACATTTATAATGAAAATGTGTCTTGACCAAATCAGCATATTAGAATGATTTATGAAGGATCACGTGACACTGAAGACTGGAGTAATGATGCTAAACATTCAGCTTTGCATCACAAGAATTAATTTTAAACAAAATAGTTATTTTAAATAGTAACAGTATTTTACAATATTACAGTTTTTACTGTATCTGGAGTACATAAGAGAGATTTTTGCATTAAAAAAATCATACTGACCCCAAACTCTCTATTAAAATGTAAAAAAAAAAAAAACGCCTATGAATATATTAAAGAGTCCCTGCAATGACAAAACTTCAGAAACGGACTATAATTTTCTCCTGGGAAGAAATATTGACATTTCTATTTCAATTGCCAATAAAATGACAGATTAACACCAGTACATGTTGAAATGACCTCACATCTCTATGTAAAACAGTTTAATTAATTAAGGTTTCTAAGTTAAATTCTAAAAACAAGTTTAATTTGGAAATACCTTAAGTGCCGCCACTTTAAAGGGGCTACCCGCTCACCAGAGGGCAAGGGGTTAACATTTCAGATTGGACTCCACCCTCATTCTCAGCCTGAAACACCTATTTAATTGTATTAGAGAACCAAAGCCTCAGAAATACAAAAGAATAAGAGCTCAGTGAAAATATCTCATAAATGTGTCACTCTCGTCAAAGCTGAGAGCTGGGAAAGAGTGACAGGCAGGGGGATTACGTCTGTGATGTGGATGGGAAAATACATTTGGAATCTCAATATAAAGAGGAGGGGCTGATTTTCTAAAGGACGGACGTGGTGAGATGTATGAATGATTTATGAATATGAAATGAAAACACCAGCCCTTCCTTCAGGCCCCTGAGCAAGACTGAAAACAGAGCTGGGTGTGTGTGTGATATATACCTTCAAGTATCAGTATGCTTCCAAAATGATTCAGTGTGGAGGACAAGGCCGTGTTTTTGTTCCTCGGGTTCTGTTTTGAAACGTTAGATGAACATATGTATGTGGGGCTTCATCATAACCTGAGGACACAATGTCTCCAGCGCTCTTTTTCTCTCTATGTAAGCTCTAATGCCTTTCACCTTACAGTATATGAAAAGTGGTTTGGGCTAGGTCATGGAGAAGAGGGCAACTGAATTAATCAAATTATGCTCTTCAGAGTCTGCCTTTGAAATCCCAAATGAGACCATTTACTGGTTGTGGATGATGGGCAAAAACAAATTAAATGCAGGGAAAGATATACCATAAAAATGTGTCTATTCATTCAAGTTACTTATTCAGTTATGAGTAACTCATCAGTGCAGCACAATCGGATGTCCACAGCTTCCTAAACGAATGGGCACTGCCTGGTATAATTACATAATATTAAACTACCTAGTGAAAATTATCTTTTAATGTCACGATTATCAGTTTACATAGCAGTATAAAGTCACAAATGAACTTCTAGAGCTATGTTCAGATTCATTTTAAATAGAGAGGCATTTAAAAACAATATAAAAAGCATAACAGAATAGCACAAAGATTTACTTTGACCAGAATAAAATTAAGTTGAAATGAAAATGTATTCTAATAGTACAGAAAAGAATAAAGTGCAGTCAAATAAAAAATATAAA
>NW_015627540.1:146957-155301 GCF_001515625.1 Sinocyclocheilus rhinocerous
ATATGTGTGTGTGTGTGTGTGTGTGTATATATATATATATATATATATATATTAACATATTTACTCTAAGAATTGAACAGAATAAGTTAATACAATTTTTAAAATAAACCATTTAGAGAATAAATATTATACAATTATTATAAATAAATAATAATTGTTACAGAAGACTATATGAATGTTCTGAATGATGAATTGCTTATTTTTATTATGAACAGATAATATAATATGTATATACAGAATAATATACAATAATATAGAATATAAAATAGGAAAAAATATTAAAAAACTAAACCAAAATGTAAGCAAAACAAAACAAAACAAAACAAAACAAAACAAAACAAAACAAAACAAAACAAAACACAGAAGACACTCTTACATAGTGTTTGTTCCTGGCCTGCAGTGTCCAAAAAATAAACAAAAAGAAAGAAAAAAAGTTTATTATCACCACAGGGACTAAGTAAAAAGCAAATTTCCGTATGACACAGTGCAACAAACAGCCAGAGTTCGTTCTGTCCTTGCTGCCGCCTTTCCTAGAACTGAGCGATGGGGATTTCAGCAAGCATCTGTGAATGTCATACCAATCCACATCTCACCTAGACCTCTGTGTCTCCTTTTGGACAGCTCTGACCCCGCTCAAAACTTCACGAATCAGGCAGCATGCTCTGTTTAATTCTCTCTAACAGGAGCTCAGCGAAAAAAGATCACGCTACATTCTCACAGCTACTGACGGAGGAACATGCCACTCTGATGGCTCTATAAATAGTTTTTAAATGCTTAATGAACGTAACATAAATATTTAATAATATCTAAACTGTTTGGAGCTCAGGAGTCTCGTTACGAACTTTATCTGCGAGAAGCAAAGTCAAGGGCGGAACCTTTCATGCAAACTAATGCATCTGCATGGACTGTCTATGGTACGTCTGAGACAGGTGTCCAAGGTTTGCCTGTCGATGCTCTACACTCAATATTTCTGTGCTCGGAATGGTCCGTGTTGCTGAAGCAGCACTTCAGAGTATCAGCATTCCAGAGAGAGGAGAGATTAAACAGGGCTGGGAAGCTCACACACATTCCCACCGCCTGCATTACAACCAGAACTAACAGCCCAGCCAACGGGCCTGTGCTCAGCTGATTAGCCTATAGGGACAGAGTGCTCTAGTTGGAGCTCTGCCAGCGAAGGCCAAAGGGAGGGTTGGGAAAGAATAGAAGGCCTAGAAGAACCATTAGGATGTTACAATGACGGTTGTTTCAAAACGAATGATAAAATCGATACCATCTTTCGATTAACACCGTGGGACCATATACAGAGTCGTTTGTCACTAAAACAGCCAGGTGATCAATTTTCATCTTATTCCCTCTCTTGAAATTATGTCTTTACATTATGCCTAAACATAGCCAGAAGAAAATGCTGGAAACTGAGAACTGGGTCTTATTCAGAACAGGTTTTATATTAAAATTAATAACTTAAAATAATGACACAATTTATAATACATTTATAAATAATAATAATAATAATAACAATATAATAATAAAAAATATACATTTATATTTTCATATAAAAAAAATAAAAAAACATTATATATATATAACAATAATATAATTCATAAACAAATAACTCCTCTGTGTGATTTGACTCATTACGGTGAATCAAATACTTATAGTACACACCAGTCTAGTCTAATTCCTGAATGAAGTTCCACTTCCTGAATCTTTCGTTAAACTATTGTTGCATTTATTTAAAATGTCATCATTTTGCAAGCCACAAATATTTCATCACCCTTCGTTTGACTTCTACTGTGTAAGTAAATCTACATATATCTATTTCTTTTTTTATTTTTAGACCTGGTTTCACAGACTAAGCCAGGATTAGGCCACAGTTCAATTAGGACATTTCTTAAAAAACATTACTGCTGTGCATCTTGAGACAAAACGAAGGCACTGATATATTTTAAGAACATACTTAAGCCTTGTCTGTGAAACCAGGGGTTAATGTAATATTTTATCTATGCTTTAAATGATTTGCCAAATATTGATGACATTAAAAAAAGGCTTTCTGCTTCTCTCTCCACAAATGATTTCCCACCTCTTTAAACACTCTTTGTCTTTACCCTTAAACACAACAGCATGATGTTGCAAACAACAGTGACCTTGGAGCATCCTAATGTTAAATGCCTTGCTCAAGGATGCAAGAGCGTTCACACATCTTTCACTACTAAGCTGCACTACTCCACATACACCACAGAAAAGCCAGTGTGTCAAAGGACGGCCACCCTAAAGCAACCTACTCTCTATTCTCTGACCAATCAGAGTAATTTGCAGGCCTGAGTGACAGGCTTCTGTCACCATTGGGTGGCTAACAGGGCTGGTAAAAGATTAAACCTCACTAATGCTATAGATTGCCACTAAATTGATGCCTGCAGACTTAATTGGAGTTGCCATCAACAGCTGTTGCAATTTAGAGTTAATCACCGCATCAGGGCTGCTGCTCCTCATTTTAAGAGGATGGAGAAAAATGGGCAGCGATAAATTAGTTTTTACCAGAAAAAGAGACAAGAGCCGATTTTAAGTGGGCACATCCTTCGACATGCACAGATACGGATGAAAAAAAGTATGTGTGTGCGCCAGGTGAGGTCTTATTGTTCCTGAAGGTGTGAAGGTGCTGAGATTGTCAGTGTCTTCAGTGCAAACGTAGCTGAATCCCAAAATGGAAAACGCAAGTCTCCTCTAGCATCGTGGTCGCTGCGGTGGGATATCACACTTTCCAGCCTGGTTATTCTTCCTCTCCTGCTGTTTTTCAGGCAGGGTTTTTCTTTTATTCCCTCACTCTTAAAGGTCTCTCCACAGCTAAATGACCACCATAAAGATTAGCAGCCCATGACCTGAAAACATGTGTATGACTCAATGTCTGTACAATCATCCACAATCATTTTTATAATACTTTACAAGCTCCGTTTCAAGCCCTCGTGAGCTGTCTACTGCCTATATAGACAACTGCCTTTTAAGGCAGCATTCTAAATGAAACAGAAGCCTTATAAGTGATTTGGAACACTCTAAACGGGCAACATCTGTTAGAAAATAGCACTTCATAAGCTGAGTGCACAGAAAACTCAATGCAGTAAGAGGTATGATGCAATAATCTGAAAAGCATAATTTTATTCATCAAAAATTTGTCTGTTTTATACATACTCTATAAACTAGTCGAATGGGTAGAATGGTAAATGGTAAATTTAGGGTAGAATGGTAAATTTTTTTTGGGATACAATTTTTTTATTGGATACATTTCTGTATTAAATGAGTAAAAATAATAAATTTACTTTGCTTTGTCTGCCATATTGGATATTTTTCCTGGGCTCATTGCAATGCATTCTGGGATTGATTTAATCACATACTGACTTACTGTGGCGAAAACAAAAAAGGCAGGTCGCATTTTGCACAATTCTGCACTTTTTGATGCCATTTTGAAGGGGCTAAATGTGCTAAAGCTAGCGCCAACCACAGTTATTATTGTTAAAACTATTAAACACATATTTCTTAACTGAAATAAAATAACTATTATATGAAAACCTTAAGCTAAAAAAATAGAAATGTTTCCTTACCAACTACCTGAAGTAAGTTTATTAAAAATACTAACTGGAAATAAATAAACACTAAAACTAAAAGATAAAATGCTTTATTTATTATGTTTTATTTCACATGAAATAAATGGTATTACTTAAAAATGAAAAAAAAAAAATGACAAAAGCACAAAACAAAATTTCTAAAAATTAAACTAAAATGAAATAAATAATATAATTTAACCATTAAAATAATAAAAAAATAAAAACACTTCAAAATTAAAATTAAAGCTAATTTAAAATGATAAATACTATATAAATACTACAAATAAATTTAAAACATAATTTAACTGGAAAACAGTAAATGCTTCCATGTAGTAAAAATAAAACTGTTCACACACTAGATAGGCTAGAACAGTACGTTGTTTCAGACACAGTGAAGATATCTTATAAGGCAGCATAATTAAGTTCCCTACCTACCAGAACAGACTTTGCGTCAGGAATGCGCCTACGATGCCCTAAAAAGCTTCCTAGGTTTAGGAACAGAGCAGCAGTCTGTCTTTCACACATACACACACTGCGGCTCAGGAGCTCGTGGCTCTCCTCCCCATGGCACCCATCCATCACTCTCATTTTTCAACAATGTTTACTGGGAGCCAAATGAATTTATGATGCATTACCTTGTTAAAGAGGCCCAACCAGAGGGGCCACATTTGTTGTTTGTGTGACTCACTGTGTATTTGTGTGATGAATTTGTGCATGTAATTTGGTGTATAATGTTTATAAAAGATTAGGTGAGTTGTGCTCCGTGCATGTTTGTGTGTTTAACCTGCTTCACAAAAATTGGTTAACAATTCAAAAGGGTTGTGTGTGTGCGTCTTTAGCGATGCATTTAGTCTGGAGTAATCCATCACAAAGCCATAGCGGCCGATCCAGAGCAGTGCTGTCTGTCATGAGGTAGAGCAGTGAATTATGGGTAGCAACAAACACAGGCTGCCAGCAAAGCTTGAATCAATCTCAAAGAACTCAATCTCGAAAAAACAAAACAAAACAAAGAGAAAGAACAGTCAAACCAGCAAGATACAACGTCAGATATTTGGTGTCTTTGTAACTATATGGTTTAGAGCCTGACTGGATGGCAAAGTTAAACGCTCTGTTAAAAAAAAAAAAAAAAAGCTAGTGAGCTGCCTCTGTAAGCAGCATTTTAAGGCATCACAGAAGCGATCCTGACATGAAGGGCATTTCAAAACATAAGCAACTTTTTCTTAGCTTTTGTCCTGTCTCTTGCTTTCGCCAAATTCAGCATCTCAGGTATCCTTTGCAGAGAATGCAATCTCAGAATGCACTTCAATGAGCAACAATATACAGCTAATAAAACAGGACAAATTGCTTAAAATAATAATAAAAAAAAAAAAAATGATAAAAAAAAAATTGCAATTAATTTAATACTGAAAATTATTTTTAAAAAATATATATATTTTACTCAAAATTTTAATGTACTATGTACCAGTGGAAAAAAGTTAAAATGTCAAAAAAAAAAAAAAAAACCCCGATTTACATCATGTACAAAAAATACAATGGAAGTCAATAGCAACCAGCAACTGTCTGGTTACAAACATTCTTCAAAATATCTTCTTTATATTCAACAGAAAAAAAGAAATTTATACAGGTTTGGAACAACATGAGGGTGAGTGAACGATGACAGCATTTTCATTTTTAGGTAAACTATCCCTTAAATAATTTAAGTAATTTTAACAAGATTAAATAAATTGCCATCGTATTTAATATATTCATATATTAATAGCCGTAATATTTTTTCTACACATACAACATTTTTAATAATTAATGATTATAATAAAATAATTATTTTAATAAAAATGGGAAATTAATTAATTAATTAATTTAAAACCAAAGGCCATCTATTATAATTATTATTATTTTATTCTTATTCTTTGACCTTAATAATTAAATCATGAGTTTCGTTTCAGTTAGGATGCTGCTATAGAAGGCAGCTGCTTGTGTACGCAGTACAGGCTCACTAGGTTTTGGAACTAAGTTCAAGTCTGAAACCGCTGATAGAAAATGGTAAGAAAGAACAGATTTGAATGTGGGGTGGTTATTTTATGAGCTACCAGCAAGAAGTGGTTCTACGTAACGCGCATATGACTATGTTTGACCCTATACTGAACCGCAGTCATTGATAAGGCTCAGCATTAAAAATATGCCCTAAATGTTCCAGGATAAATAAAAAAAAGAGAGTAGGAGAGCGAGAACAGGCAGAAATCATTCTGACAGCTCTGGGTGAGGGACTGCATCAGAAAGCGGCTTTAGCAGCGGCATCTTGGCGAACAGATGTGGGAACATTTAAAAAACGAGACCCTGGGAGGCCGTTTATTTGATGTATTACTGGGACACCGGGAAAAAAAGCAATGCTTGTTCAGGAGAACTAAATGAAATGATTTCCTAAAGCGAATCATTTCTTACAGAAAGGATTATTTTTTGGAATTGTGCTATTGAGATTTTTTCTATTTTCTCAGTTTCTTACTGTGAAAGTCTGCAGAGCCACTATGGTTAAACCATACGGGATTGTGTGTGTGTGTGTGTTTGTGTGTGAGCCAAATGTCCCCACAAGGATAGTAAAACCTGAAAATCACCTACAGCAGCCAACGGCCCCCACGAGGAAAGCAGCTTAATAAACATACTAAATAATGTCTTAATGAAAATCTAAAAATGCAGAAAGCAGACATGTATTCAGTAATGCCATATATCACAGTAATGAATATGCACGATATTGTTATCGTGGGCACTTCTAAATACCGTGAATACAGAAAGATTAGGATGTAGGTAGATCCTATCCTGTAGAAAGTAGAATTATCTCTGAATAAACAATAGACAATAGAATAGCGGTACTGTTGTGAACATGTTCAAAGTCTGATGCGGAAGGGAAGACATTTTTTAATAAAGTCGTTATTTTGGCGGGGTTTTTTCGTTATTTTTGTAAAATTAAGGTTGAACCATTGATGTCACATGGACTATTTTATCAATGTTCTTACTACATTTTTGGGCCTTGAACGTGTCAGTTGCTTTGCTGTCTATGCGGGGTTGAAAGCATTCATCAAAAATCTTAAGTTGAACGAAGGTCTTATGAGTTTCGAACGACATGAGGGTAAGTAATTAATGACAGATTTTTCATTTTTGGGTGAACTATCCCTTTATGATATTGCAACTATGTCATTGATATCTGATTCATATCCAATAAAAAATCAATAAAATAAAATAATGTATTAATTATTTATATTATAAAATACTAAAATAATGTAATACAAATGCAAATGCATATTATGCATGATAGATGGATGGATGGATGGATGGATAGATAGATAGATAGATAGATAGATAGATAGATAGATAGATACTGTAGGTGTACCGTAGTGATTCAGGACAAGCCACAAACACTGTTTGGAAAATGGATTCATGGTGTACTCGCTTATTATATAAATTTAGTCAATTTTGAAATCAAAAAAGTTACGGACTGCAGCTTTAAATACAAATGTTCTTATTGATGATGAACTGCTTATGGTTTATTTTGTATTTCACCCTCACTTCTCCCATGTGTGGTGCCGGGTTCCACTCTGATCTCATACTGTCTCATGTGGCTATGAAATTACTACACACGACATCACAAGCTCATAATACGATATTGTTTCCTATTACAGCATCCTAAAAAGCTGCCAAAAAGCGAAACGGTGTCTTTAAAGGTTTTGTTATGGTTGTTGTGAGCTCATACAGCTAGTGTACCTGTCACCACTGCTCTGACTCACAACTTCTACTACACATACTCACGGCCTCCAAACACCCCCCTCCTCCTCGTCTCGGGGCTGTGATCAAGTCTAATGGAAGTCAGCTGGGGCTGGATGTAATTGGGCAGGAATGCAGACTGGGCCGTGAGGCGACAGGACTTTTCCACACCACATCAGCTGGTGGGAGGAGTGGTAGAGGCGGCCTGGCCCAGACCTGGGCGAGGAGGGCGTCTGCTGAGGAACCGCGCTCTCTGGGGTCCCTTCTTATCCGCTCCGTGACTGAAACAACACGAGAGAAGCATCTGGCCGGACGCCCTGTTCCAAGCGTGCTTCGCAAATAACGTAAAGCCTTGGCAAACTCTGTTCAAGTTATAGATAGTGTAACAGTGACTGAATTGCCTTTGGCACTTCGAAAGAAAGGTCAGCAGCCTCTGAAGAGCTATTCAGATCACAGAACCGACAGAAACTGAGCAATTATGAGAACAGTTTTCACATTCAGAGAAAGCTACACTGTAAAAAACACTATTTCAAGTATAGTCTTGGTTGCTTGGTGCCATACTTATTTTGTTTTTACGGTAGTACAAAATTAATAATAATAATTCATTACATTTATATAGCGCTTTTCTAGGCACTCAAAGCACTTTACATTGTCAGGGGGTATCTCCTCATCCACCACCAGTGAGCAGCATCCACCTGGTATCCACATAGGGCTGGGTTTTGACACAAATTTCACGATTCGATTCGATTCTCATTCACAAGCTTTCGATTCGATTCGATTACCAATTCGATTCGATTCAATATCGATTATTTTGGATCAGGTACAGTACTTGCCAAATGTTCTCAAGGGAAAAAAATCTCTCAACTAATGCTGTAAAATATACATGAGAGTCAGTTGGTACTACATTACTATAATATTGAAGGTTAAAATTGACTGATTTGTTAAAATTACACTTAATGAAGATTTTAAAATAATAAAGTTACAATTACATAATA
>NW_015627540.1:156915-180715 GCF_001515625.1 Sinocyclocheilus rhinocerous
GATTACCAATTCGATTCGATTCAATATCGATTATTTTAGATCAGGTACAGTACTTGCCAAATGTTCTCAAGGGAAAAAAAATCTCTCAACTAATGCTGTAAAATATACATGAGAGTCAGTTGGTACTACATTACTATAACATTGAAGGTTAAAATTGACTGATTTGTAAGCTATAGCATACAACTGTTAAAATTACACAATGAAGTTTTTAAAATAATAAAGTTACAATTACATAATAATATTTCTACTTCAATTCGTTTATTTTTTTAAATATAAAAATTTAAATGGTGGCTGTCATAAAAAAATTTATTTATTCAAACATAAATTAAACATTAGAACAGTAAAAATGATAATGAATATGTTATGTGGTGCATATATTTAGCAAAATACCCCTCTCTACAGTTTATTTTTCTGGCTGACTAATGAGTTTACGGTCACCAAATATGTTTGTTTCTGAGGTAAATGTGACGTTACGTGACATTGTTTACAAGACGTTATATTGACGTCTTTGCGCGGCTGAAACACTGATTGAGCGATTACATGAGACAGGATACAGATTGTAAAGTTGTACTCTTTCTTTTAACTTACCTTAGGATGTTTTCAAGGCAGTATCATGATTATTTTGTGCTGAAACTGGTATTAATTAGGGATGGGCGATACCCCTTATTTTGTTTTCGATACGATACCGATATTTTTCAAGGCAGTATCGTCGATACCGATTCGATACTTCTGCACTAAACTTTTAAATTATGAAATGTATTAAGTTACTAAGAGTAAAATGGGTAATGAAAACCACTTAACTTTATGTTGAAAACGCATTTTAGCCCGTTTAATCCCAAATTTTTCCCAGACATGAAAATATCCAAATGAAATTTGGAAATCACCCCTTTGAAATAATCAATATTTTTATTTTTTATTTTTTGGAAAAGTGTGTGAAAATTTTAATTTTATGGTCAGTCACAATTGTAACCGGTGGGATAATGTGTACAATATATCCCAATTAAACGGCAACTGCATACAGTGACTGGAACATATGCCTGCACAACATTAAATGCAACTGGTCTCATATCAGCCTTAAAGGATTATAATTACACAAAGTTTGACTCAAGTCAATTTCCCAGTGATCGACAGAGTAACAGAGCGCCAAATCCCTTGAGCCCCACACCTTTAGAGGCTTAGTAAATGAGCGGCTGATTTTATCTGTAAATGTAATACAGCAGGAAGCAATGGCTCTTAAAGTGAAGGTGCGTGGCTAAACTAAACAGGAACGTACACCTGAGGATGTGTTAGTGTCGGATGTAAAGAACAGGCCGAGGGGCATCTCTGTGTTATCACTTTGTTCTAGATATTTTAAATTGACAAGCATATATTGTATGCTAGTTAGTACTGCAGATCATGGCAACACTCTTAAAAATAAAGGTTCCAAAAGGTTTTTTTTTTTGCAGCAATGCCGTAGAAGAACCTTTCAGTGAACAGTTTTTGGAACATTCTAGAACCTGCTTCCACTATAAAGAACCTTTTATGTAATGGAAAGGTTCCATAGATGTTAATGGTTCTTTATAAATGCCAATCAAGAACCTTTATTTTGAAGAGTGTAGCTGCCATATACCTACATTTCCCATAATTGGCCAATACTTTTGCTTTAACATTGGTAGAACAGTCTGCCAGATTTCTGTTGCAAGTTATTCCAAAAAAGTCATGAGAAACAATCATACTAATGCTAAATACTGAAGTACATGACTAGCGCATTAGATGAGCATAGTGCTTTTTAATTTCATACTTTATTTATTACATAAAATACAATCTAAAAAGTGGAGGACAAAAGGCCCCTTCAACATCAATCATTATTATAAAATAAAGTTTTGGAAAAACATCAATATTTGAAAAATAATTTTCTCTTTGTTCTTCATTTCTAAGCTCAAACGTACACAAACGCACTTAAAAGTAGCAGAATTACAGTTCTGTAATTGAAAAGAAAAAGTTATTTTCCTTTCATCTCAGGTAAAGTTTGTAAATCACCGCTAACTCGCCAACAGCGCAAGGGGCTTTCAGAGAAAGAAAGGGCCACTCGAGCGGCGAGCACGACACCTGGCCACAAGCCGAGACTCTGCTGGCCTAAATGATTCATGCTGTCTAGGTAAAAGAGGAGAGCTGTCGCTATCGCGGGGTCTCTGGCACTGCCAGCATCTGCAGGTAGCCTTGTTATGCTAATGTCTTGGGAGGCTCTTTGAAGCCTCAATCATCTCCAAGATGGCTGATGAGAGAGCCTTTTTATGCCTGTCCAGAGGGACTCATTAGTCGAGAGATGGTGGGGGGGTGGCTGGCACCCCGAAAGGGAGGGAGTAAGTGAGCGAACGAGCAAGGACTCAGGAAGAACAGCGGAGATCGGCACGTATACAGACCGAGTTGAAGATGTCTGTTCTCAGCGGACCGCCGATGCTCTCATGATGTGGGGCCAAGAATAAGATGAAATGAGATTCTCAGAGATCGCTCCCAAAAACAGCACCATTAGCGCACGCTAGCAGACTAAATGTTGCCAGCCATTGACTGCGTTGTTTGTTCTAGTATTCAATAAGGTCACTTCAGGTGAAGGATTTTTGTAGTCAAACTCAAAGACCCTTGGATCGTGCCGGAGCGCAGAGGATATATTTTCTTTCACTCGCAGGAAGTGAAGTTCTCTGATTGGTCTGCGATTCGGGATTTGGCGAGGGAGGAAAGTTGGGGAGAAAAAAAAGAAAGCGAGAAAGAAAGATCTGTGTGAAATCGCCTCAATCTCTGCTGCTTTAATAAGAAGCCCAGAGCCAAAGGAACACAGCCTCAAGTTCCACTCCATCGCTACACTTAATAACTTCGGCCTCCACCGTGGACGGAGAAAAAAAATTCACTATCCTCCTTATTCCTGTCTCTTTCTGTCTCTCTCTCTTATATAAACACACACACACACATACCCACATGAGCACACACTCGGTAACTGTGTCTTCCAGGGCGCCTGGATTCTTTCATTAAATAAATGCAATAACCAAAGAGTCTGGTGGATTATGACTGAAAAGCACTTTTTGAGATATGAGGGTAAAAATTAATAATGAAAGTTTTTTTGAGAAGGAAAGAGTGAGGGAACGACATGAGTGAGAAAGAGCGTGAGGGAGTGAGGTGGAGAGAAAAAGACAATCACAGTCAATGTACTTCCAGCTAATGGCGTCTCGAGTCTGCTACGACATCTCTACAGGGTTTGAAGTTAGCCGTGAAAAACTCAATAAAAGAGGTGTCGAGCTTGCATCAGGCTACAGACTGTCCCATAAGACTCTAGGGCTCGCTTATATAAACATCATGCTCTGGATACGGTGGTCTCTTTTTAAAAGATGTAACTGTGAGATACACAGTAGCAATCTAGATGTGAAGACCAATGAAACATACATTATGTCCATCAAGTGTGGAATATTCCTCACATGTACACTGAATGCTCAAGCTTAAAGCTCATATGGACATATGGATAATGGCATCATTGAGCTTACACAAGCAATGTCACTAGATAGCTACATATGAATAACTATTTTCTGCATCTGTTCATAATGCTTATTGCATTCAGGTTCCTCTGAATGCAAAACATATTCAGATTCTTGTGAGGAGTAGTTCACACATCTGTAGGGCTCAGCCAATATAAACGTAACACTCTGGTTTTGGAGTTGTGTTCAAAATCATAAAGTACCTGCACAATGTTCACTGTTTACAAAACACTCCGAAGTTCACTTCGCTTGACAAAACTGGTTGATTTGGAAAAGCCTATAACATCTTCAAATCCACATAAAAACTGAATCGATTAATTCGGAAACACCAAATAATTTAAGAATGAATGGGTGAATGAATGGTGTGTGGCCGCGGACTTGTGTTACGCCACTGGACTCCGTCCGTTAGATGGCCTAGTGCCCGATGTTTAATTTGATGGCCTACGCCACTATGTTTAATTTGAAAGTAAATATAATTGAGTTTATTAATGATACTTTAGTGTCTTCTTAACTGTTATGTACTGTAACTTCACACCTTTTATATCAACCATTGACAAAAGCATAGAAATACTCAGGTCGAGTGCAATGACTGGTGGGTAAATTTCCTTATCCACTTCCTAAGCTGTCTGCACTGTCCTTCAGACTGAACATATCCACCCCCTAGACCTGAAATCTCACTACAGATGGCAGAATACCCAGTGAAATCCAGATACATCTATGGAGCAGAGTGCAGAGCAATGCGCTATGGGACAGCTCTCACAAACTTAAGTACTACACCCTTAAGTACGTACACCATCTCCAACATTTCCTTGAATATTCCTTGTGTTTAAAAAATCATATCTACTGCAAATCACACTTAAAGCTCACATGACATCCACAAGCTCATATGGCCATATGGATAATGGCGTCATCAAGATTGTTCACTGTTGTTGGCTACATAAGAGCGGCCATTTGCCTAGAGGTAAATTCATAAAGTTTATGGCACTTATGTGAGCTGTTACGCTAGCATATGCAGAACACATCCGGACTCTGAAAGCCTAGTGATCAGGGCGGGGAGAGGGTTACTGCCCATGGGAGACATTGTTCTGTAGTGCGTCCTGTGGGACGTGAGGGGTTTTCACAAACACAGGGGTGTCCTACCTCTACTTTGTATTCACTACATGTTGCCTTTCATGGGTTCCTGTTAAAATGCCAAGGTCAAGGGTGTTGGTGTGCATTTGTGTGTGTGTGTGTGCGTGTGCCGTGTCTCATTAATGGCCAGAGAGGTTACGGGAGAAAAGAATACCTGCCTCCACTCTAGTCTGATCAATTATCCGTCGAGTGATGCTCCGCAAAAAGATAACCTGTTGCCATGGTTATTTCTGTGTGCAAACCGGAAGGATTAACCTCAGCGGAGAGAAAGGGCTCTTACTCTGTCTGTGGCAAGGTGATCAAAGCGGGGGCAGGGGGGAAAGAGAGAGCGTGAGAGAGGAACAGTGAGAGAGAAAGAGAGAGGCCAATGCAATGTTCTGTCCTTCCATTTAAACTCAACTCTTGTTTGCATGTGATGTTCACACATTTCTAGAAAATTCAATGCACATTTTATTGTTATTTGGTGAGCTAACACTTAAAGTAATAATAAGCAATAATTGATGAAGGACTGTTAAATTATTGAAAATTACTATGCACTCCAAGGTGGTAATATGGTCACAAAACTAGGCTTGGTGTGCATTAATTTCCAATATTTCAAACATCCTGACTTGAATCAATAATTACTACATTCAAAGAGCCATTATAAAACTAGAACACTGGTTCTTTTACTGTGGTATACTGTAAAAGTGCAGTCACATTTATCATAGTTTGGCAAATTTTCGAGGGCAAAATCCAGTCATGTCAATAGGAATCCAAAGGATTGGGAATTTTGTGTTCGGGCAAAGGATTTCCCTATGCAGAGTTTGCAACAGGTTCAAATTGTTCATACGACACACTGACCAAAGCTGCTTGTTTTGAAAGTGACTTTATTGTGATCTGTTCGGTGGCTCAGTAGTGCAGAACACAACAAAATTAGCACAACACAACAAAATCGCCACAACACAACGCATAGGTCTAATTTCGCTGTGATGTGGCTTGTTTCTGTTGTGTTGTGCTAATTTTGTTGTGTTGCAGCTGTGCTAATTTCATTGTGTTGTGGTTTGTTTCCATTGTGTTGTGGCTTGTTTCCGTTTTGTTGTGCTAATTTTGTTGTGTTGTTGCTTGTTTCCATTGTGTTCCGCTAATTTTGTTGTGTTATGGCTTGTTTCCATAGTGTTGCATCTTGTTTCCGTCATGTTGTGCTAATTTCATTGTGTTGTGGCTTGTTTCCGTTTTTTTGTGCTAATTTTGTTGTGTTGTTGCTTGTTGTCATTGTGTTGCGGCTTGTTTCCGTTGTGTTGTGCTAATTTTGTTGCGTTGTGTCTTGTTTCCAATTTGTTGTGGTAATTTCGTTTGTTTCTGTTGTGTTGTGGAGATTTTGTTACCTTAAGGCTCTTTGCAATAACTGAAACATTTTGGCAAAAGGTATAAAACTATAATGCAATCAAGATACAAAAATTCCCACAGCTAAAAATAAGGACATCAGCCAATCCTATTAATACTAAAAAAAAAAAAATAATTATCATTATTACAATAATTATCATCATTACTACTACTACTACTACTACTACTATTACCAAGTAGAGAACAATACAGACAGAAAATAGCCCCAGCTCACTTAACACATTCAGATTACAATTAATTAATGCAATTTAATAATCGCACAAGGCCATATCGTGATTTTGATTTTATTTTCATTTAATAGCTCAAGACAGACAGGCTAGACAGAATGATAGATAGAATGTTAGAATGATGAAAAGATAGATAGATAGATAAATAGATAGATAGATAGATAGATCTCAGAAATGAAACAAGAACAGTTAGGCCTAATTCACATAGGCCGATGACTCTGTCAGAATAATGGTATTCACCGAGAATTGCTACATGTGTAGACATAGATTGCTATCTATGTATGTACAGGAATGTAGTATGTACTTGTCTCTTCTTGTACGTTTGCGCACACAAACTGTGTTTTTGTCCCTGTGTGTGTGTGTGTTCCTGACTGTGTTTGCAGTCTCTCTCTCTCTTTCTCTCTCTGGTCCTGTCTGTGTTTCTCAGCAGGGCTGGTATGGGTTCAGCAGTACAAGGTTATTTAGAAGTTCTTTTGAGAGGTGAGGCTGAGCGAGTCAGCGAAAAGCAGACAGTGCCGCCGCCAAATGGACTCAGATCACCACAGAGCCCAATGAATTCAGCCTCATTACCATCCACCCCACATCCCGTTCAACACCCTGACCAAGGACAACACATGCTAATACAACTCCCCTAACACATACAATAAAAACGCCCAACAAACTCAGGCAAGCACACTCACACACACATACGAATGCAAACACATCAACCACTCCACATATGCTCAAGTGCACACATTCATGCTCATAAACTCACCCAGCATCCTTCAATGTCACCTGAATATATATCAATATATACACAAAAAAAACACTTGAAGACACGCCATGCTTTTCAAGGCAAATCAAAACAGCCCCTTTTTACTTCATTAACAAATGGCCTTACTTTTATTGTGTATGATGCATTACTGCAGGTTATTCTGAAGAGAAATGTTTTTATAATCTTTCATTAAAATGTAAAAGCTTTCTCCGCCTCTGAAACAACATTTTTGCTGACGCAACCAGGGCTGCATGGGCAGGAAGAAATAATATTATCCAGTAATATCATTGCCTAGCCTTTCAAGTCCTGCCCTACATTATTTCTTGATAAATATTACAACGTACAAGCCTCACATTAGGGAAATTCATTGGGTTGCTGTTGAATAAAGAAAATGATAATCACTAAAGGTTAACTACAAGTTTCTTAGGGACTGGGTATCTTTAGACAAATAAAATAAAATAAAACAAAATAAAATAAAATAAAAAGGTTGTCACATTTGGCTCTATGTTTTGACCTTAAAATATCACTCATTTAGTACATCCAGATAAGTAAAGCTGAAATGTAAGAATATGTGAAGAAGTTTTCTCTTTTGCAGCTTCTTACATTTCAGCTCTCCTGATATACTGTATATAGCTTTGATAATTCTCCTTGGTTTTTAATTTCTTTATTGGCCATCCATCTACTCTTTTATGTAAATGTAAATTAACTTGCCACTACATGCATACATAAAATGATCACATTTTTCCATTTTTATTAAAATTGTATATATATATATTTTACATTTCCATTTTTAATGATTTTTCATTAACTTGAAATTACAATTATTTCAAACATAAGCCCTAGTGCATCCAAGAAATGTTTGATGCTTTCAGTGTCATGTGCCAGCATCTTAAGTATGTGTTTAGCTGGTCCTCTGTGGGCAGCTTTAGGTGTGTCAGGTTAAAGCTGGGGTGTGAACGTTCATCTGCTTCAGCTTTGTATGAAGCACATTTATTCTAATCAGACACTGGCAGCTGAAGCATATCCATTAACACACATTTATTCTAATGGATGCAGAGGAGCGGTTAGCCGCCATGCTAATGGGGGTGTGTGTGACAGCGCAGTGCGCCGAGAGGCCAGCGGGGACTCGTGTGTGTCAGAGAGTGTGTCAGCTCTGTCTCACTATCAAGGCCACCATCACAAGTTATAAATGTTAATGCATTCTCCCTCAGATTGACACAAATGGGCACAGATGCGCGCTCACACATACACACACACACATTGATCTGAGCTTAACAGGCCAGTTTTATCTCAGCAACGGCGGTTGGGTGGGATGAGAGAAGGAAAGCTGTGAGAGATCGAGTGTGAATTCAATGATCCTCAGCTTGTCTTGAAAAACTTGTAAAATGACTCTCAAATTTATGACCGAAACAACCCCCACCAGCATCCAACCAACCCACCGCGCTATACGCCACGAGACACCTGCGCTGGCAGAGACATGATGTCCGCATGCCTCCGCTCTGTCTCCAACTTCCCTAGCAGCTCAAGGACAAATGGAGGTCTGCTTTAAAGACCACATCAAAAACTTGCCAAAAGCATTCTGTCTTTCAACCTAAAACAGCGTTGAGGGTACTAGTAATCGAAACCCCATTCTACGCCCGTCACAGAGGTGTCACAGGACCTCACAAACATAGTGGTGGGAATCTTTCATCTCAGTTTTTGCATCAGCATAGGAGTACAAGAGATTATTAAGATATTAATACTTTTATTCAGCATGTATTAAATTGATCAAAAGTGACAAAGAAAAAAAATTACAAAATAATTTTTTAATAAGTTTTTACTTATTTATTTATTTAATGAAATAATCCTGAATATATATATATATATATATATATATATATATATATATTTCACAAAGCCTTGGTGAGCTACAGTACATCTTTACTAACCTAGGGCCCTATGATTTTTGCAATACGGAAAATGCAGACGGAATCGCGGAATCCAGTCATAAAAACAGAATTTACTGTATAATGCGGAAAGTCACAGAAATTGCCAAATTTTGAATGAATAAATCAAAAGTAGGTCAGTGCCCTTCAGTCAAAACGCAATATGGACTTGTGTCTGTGAATATTAAGCTACAAAAATACTGTTCTGCAGAAACAGATATTCTGCATGTTTTGCAGAAGAAGAAAATAAATTTATATAAATTAACAATTTTTTTATAAAAATCAATTAATTAGAGATGCTTTTGATTATTACATTCAATTAAACCATTCGAATGGAATCCAGAAAGCTAAAATGGAAAACACAGAATTTGGTAAAAATAAACCTGAATTTGAGAAACATAAAATGTATTTAATAGGGCCCTAAAAATGTAATTTTTGTTAAATTTTTAATAAATTGCTGTTAAATTGTATGTGTTTTATGATTTCAATTAATTAGACATGGTTTTTTATTTATACAATTTTATTTAAGTCCAGAAAATTTGAAGTGCAAAAAAAAATTTGGAAAAAATAAAATAAAACGGAATTTGTGTGTGTGTTTTTTTTTTTTTTTTTTAAATCCTAATTTTTTCACATAGTTCACTTTAATTCTACACCGCTCTGTCCCTTCTCCTATGAACGCTTCCTACAAAATGGATTTCATAGAGCCCTACTAACCCCGAACTAAACAGTATAGTGTATATTAAAAATAAATAAATAAATAATTACAATTAATTATAAACATTTCAATCATTGATATGACAACTAGTACATACTAAAAACTAGCCATAAAATTGTTTAAAATTATCGACTTAGTAGCTTTTGGAACTGACCTATATCATTCATCGCATCAATGCAGGTTGGTTATTTTCAATAACCAGAATTACTAATATATTTAATATATAAACATTCTGATTATTTTTGTGGATAAAGTAGAAAGTAGCCAAAAAACACACCTCCAAAAGAGAGCGGAAGATGTGTTCAGAGTCACCAGGGGTCTGACAGCACCAACTCCAGCACTGACCACTGAACCACAACATGTTACAGCAAAACCTAATCACAAAACCTAACAGCAACTGCAGAGTCTCAGGGGAACCACAGAGAGAGGCTGAGGGTGTAAGAAATTACAGATGAACAGAGCAGAATCTTTATTTATCGCCACAAGACCAAGACTGCTTTATTACCACGACTTTCCCACAATGTCGACACAGAAGGGACAATACAGGGACAATTGTCGTGGAAGAGAGGATGAAACAAGAGCTAATGTGGCTCAGAGGAATATTTCTTCCCTTAAAGAGATAGTTCTCCCAAAATATTTCTATAATCATTCACTCACTGTAATCATGCTGCTCCAAATCTAATGACTGTCTCAAGTCACTGCTTGCTTACAGTATATTATATGGAAGTGAGTGAATGCAGTGAAAATGAATGGCAACTGAGGCTGTCAGTCTTTCTGTGTTTCAAAGGAAGGAAGGAAGGAAGGAAGGAAGGAAGAAAAAGGAAAGAAATGATCTTCTTCCTATTAGGATCAAACCATCCACCTTCCAGATCCCAGGACCGAGTGGACGACAGCACCCTTTCGCATTGATTTAAGCATGCTGATTGCTTTTTTCTTCTTTCTCTCTTCCTCTATGTCAGTTTGTTCACTTCAGCCCTCACTCTTTGATCAACGGCTCTAGCTTCTTCCCGTAAATCCTCCCACCGTCATCCAATCAGCACAGCCGGGCCTGACGTCTCCATAAAACACCTCTTCCTCAACAGTCCACAGATGATCCCAATCAAATGAAAAAGAAGAACACTCCTGTGGCCGATCTGTGGAGTTACGCTAATCTGTCCGCTTTCAGTCGGGGACGGCGTGTTTGATGGCTAAACACAAGCGGACGTTTGTTGCCATTTCACTCTTGATGAAAGCCTGTTATTACCAGAGGCATTATAGAGCCGGTGGTGTTGAAGCGTCTCTGCTTTCATCTTCACTCGCCGTGGCCTCTTCATCTTGATTGGGATAAAGGGTAGACTATTGAGCTCCGGAGAAATGAACCTCCTTTTCTTTATCACACTTACACAAACACACACACACACACACACATACACCTGACAACAAATAGACACTTGAATCTTGCAAGAGATGTTTTCTCTAAATTTCGACAAGAGTGCTCTGATATTTCTCAATTATTGTAGGACTGAGAGAGTGGGATTATTTTTTTTTTTGGATAAGCTACACACACACACACACACACAAACCTGCCCACACACATTGTGTACCACTGTGCCACCTGGAGGCTTATCTGTCATGACCTCGGATTTAGTGGCAATAGAAAATGATAAAGGATAGGACAGGCACTCTGAGAGGCAGTGAGGGATCACACTGATGCCGCTGAACCATGTCACCATTGGCGACACACGCACATCGACGAGTGATCAAATAGGCAGTGCTAAAAAATGTTGACACTTATAGCTCTTACTGTGAAGACTGAGGGTGAAAATGGCACGGAGAGAAGAGATTACATGAGAAAAAACGAGAGAGCGACGGCCTGTATCTTATCTTGAACGTAGGGCTATTGGTCTCAAGCAACAATTTTTCACAATACATTTAAAATTCAATTCAGGCATTAGATTTAAGTTTACCTGACAATAAAAATGATTTAGAAAATAATTGAAAATAAAATCATTTTGAGTCGCCCTTTAATATTTTTTTTTTGTTACAATAAGGCACTTATTGTAAAAACAGACATAAAACACACACTTTTAAGACTTAAAAGAATAGTTCGCCCAAAAATGAAAATTTTGTCATAATTTACTCACACTCATGTCGTTCCAAACCTGTATAAGTTTCTTTCATATGTTGAACACAAAAGAAGATATTTTGAAGAATTTTGATGAGTCAAACAGTTGTTGGTCCCCATTGACTTCCATAGTTGGGAAAGAAATACTATGGAAGTCAATGGGGACCATCAACTGCAAAATTTTTGGGTGAACTATCCCTTTAAAAATTAAACATGATAAGGAAATGTTCTGTACAAGTTCAATACAAGTAAAGTCTAATCAATAGCATTTGTATCATAATGTTGATTATCCTGTTGATTTAACATTAAAATAATAAGCATAGCTACAAAAGGCATATATTATATCCAATTTTACAACGTGTGTTGTCATGACATTGTAATGGCTAAAACCCTAAAATGTCCTTAAAAATTATGATAAACTGCTTTGCAGCTCAAATAATTAATAACACTTTACAATAAGGTCCCATTAGTTAACATTAGTGACCATTAAATACAATACATTTTGTTACCGTATTTATTAATCTTTGTTCATTTTAGTTATAGTGATTTTAATAATGTATTATTAATTGTTGAAATTACCATTAACTAAGATTCATAAATGCTTTATAAATATTTTTCATTGTTAATGTTAACTAATGCAGTTAAAGTTAAATAATGGAACCTTATTGTAAAGTGTTACTAAAAACTGCTTCTATAAAATTCCAAGCTTTACATACAGTATCTGGTTTTAAATCCTCAAAAAACACTTCCATTGTAAGTGGCTCACCATAACCTTCAGTTTTGCTTTTTTGTGGTAATCAACATTATTCCACAAATGCTGCTGATTTCTAACATACTGAACGTAGATTGTTTCTTTACATGACACTACCGTGAAAGAATCACTTACTCATCTTGTCTGTGTAAAGTTATATTCAACTTTGTCATGAAAACTTCATGTGGTAAAGCTTGTAAACCAGATAACTTTTACACAATGTCTGCACAAGGATACCCAGAAGGCAGGTGACACAACTTCCTTGTTTACATGGAGCTCAGCAAGCGGTTTGCCAGACTGTTGTCTCAAAACAGCAGAAGAGCATAAACATCTCCTTCCTGTTGTCTGCATACGTTCCAAATGTCTGATGTTGAAATCCAGCCAGAAACAGCATAAACAAAAAACGGTCTGCTACATATTTACCTGAGGCCAGGTGTGTGACAACATCATTAACTTATATATATATATATATATAACATTTTGTATACAATATATATATAATATTGAACAATTGTAATTCATATTATTTATTAACAATGTAAAAAAAAATTTTTCATCTTTTTTATTATATCATTTTAGAAAATAATACAGTGAGGCCAATGTGGCCATTATTCACAGATGACGGGTATAAAAAGATCTGTACCTTGCTTAATCTGAACAGTTTATTCTAGTAAGGCGTGAGAAAGCGCTCAACTGCTACAGCTCATTTAACACACTGCCAAAACTTAATTAAAAAGCAAAAAAGAGACATTCTAATGGGGAATTTAGTCACAATACAAGACACTAACAAATAATTTCTCATAATGGAACAAATCAGATAGCCATAACATTACAGTCCCATTTTAACGTACATGGGTATTTAAGAGCTTTAATGTGCTGAATGTATTTGTTAATACAGTGAGACTTCCTCCCAGTAGGGCCATTACGCAACGGACATAATGTCCATCACGGGGCCAAACGATGTAGTGTTTGCTCTGTCATAAACACACAGACTCTCAACACATAAACACACACTGAGCTCATGTGATCCAAAGCCTGTAATATTGCCCAACATAGCCTATCACGCCTCAAGACTTGCCAAGACTGTGAAACAGTGCGCTCATCTATATTATAGCCAAGAGCACTATTTGCCCTGTGGCAATGTCTACAACTAGTGGTGTGTGTATAAAGTACCTGAAAGCCACACTCAAGTAAAAGTACAGATATCTTACCAGAAAATGACTTTGGTAGAAGTTGAAGGTACCGTTTAGAATATTACTTGAGTAAAAGTCTTAAAGTATGTGATATTTATTGTACTTAAGTACGAAAAGTATTTTTTTAAATATCTTAAACGTACTTAAGTACTGAAAGTAAAAGTACAAGTAAATGCAAAATTGAAAAGCAGCAAATAAATATATAAAAAATGTTCATACACCGCTTGAGTAGCAAGAAGATTGTGTTCAGTTTTAACTCTTTCTTCCGTTTTGTATTTTTGGGTAAGAATAAGAAGCACTTCATCTGGTACTTAGTGTCTTTCATTCTAACATAAGAAAACATTTCTGGAATCTGCATCTGAAATAGCATTTAGATGTATTTACACAGTTTATGTATCACAGAGGGGACATGGATGCATTTAAACTGCAGTTACAGATGCATAAATAGGCCTAATGTTTTGGTTTTAACATAAAACGTTGAATACTGATATTTGAAATAATTTAAAGCATGAAAAAAAAACAGTCGAAATGTGAAATTAAAACCGCTAGTAGGTGACAGCAAGTGACTGTTAATGAGGGAGTCATTAAGATTCAACCGATTCATTCAAACGACTGATTCATTCAAAAACAAAGCATTTGACTGTGTTAATGAGTGAATCACTGAATCATTTATTCAACCGATTCGTTCAAAAAGCTGATTCATTCAATAAGTAAACACCGTCCATTGCTCAGAGACGCAAAACAGTGCTGTGATCTTTGTTAGGAACTATTTTCGTTAGCAGAATTGAGCAAAAACAAGCAATATTATGTCTAAAATGTAAGTCACTTATTGCTTCACTGAACTTGTATAAAATGATTATTAAATGTGTTCATGCTGAAATCTGTAGAAAAACGGTACTCTTTGTGTGATATAGATTAAATTATACATATATAAAAAGCATACAGAAGCATTTTTTGCCGTCTATAATTTAGATGCCGGGAATTTTGAGTTTTAATAGACTAATAAATCAACGTGCGTGCACTCTGTGTGTGATTTGGTGATATAGCCTACTATAAATTTTAATTAGGAAATGAAGTGGAGTAAAAGTAAAAGTTGGCTGAAATATAAAAACTCAAGTAAAGTACAGATACTCCCAAAAATACTTAAGTACTGTAACGAAGTATTATTACTTTGTTACAATACACCACTGAAAGTAACCAATATATAACAAGCCCTTTGTGTACTGTGATTATGTTTGTGTGTGTTTAATTGGTGTTTTTGGTCATTCAATCATGAAAGAGTCTTCATCTTAATGATAGTTTAAAAAATGAAAATTATGACGTCATTTGCTCACCCTCAACTGTCAACTGTTTGTTTACCAACAGTCTTAAAAATGTCTTCTTTTGTGTTTAACAGAAGAAAGAAACTCATACAGGTTTGGAACAGTAAAGTATTACAGAATTTTCATTTTTGGGAGAACTATCTCTTTAATTTAAAGCCACACTCTTAAATGAGCTCTCAATTTTACACAACCCTGACGCATATTCAGACTTTAAAGTCACTGGTTATTGCATGGCATGTAACTGATCGCAACCTGCCAAGTAGTGATATGCAAAAAATGCAAATGACATTAAAACGTTATGCTGTTTTTCTGTGAACTTTCATTCTGCTGTCAATCTAACATAAAAACAGCATGTAGTAATTAGCATGGAGTGCAGTATATCTGCAGCTACAATAGAGGCAGCACAGTTCTGTGTATTACGTTATCAAATGGTATTGGATGGATCTGTTGCACTTACAGCTCTATGATGCATCACAAATGGTTCTCCAGCACTCTGTCAGGCCGTAACTATAGTTAACTGGCGAGCGCTTCAGTGAGCTCATATCTGCCTGACATTACAACAGCAGCTGCAGCTTAAGTCTCTGTGATGAGGTCATCTTTACATGACATCTGGGTCCAAGACAGCTGTGTTTTGGCACGTATAGCGCCTGTTCTGACGTAGCTGCCCATACCGCGCCCATGACGGCTGGGTCAGCGCCACATCGGTGCATGTACTTGGCCCGAGATTTCCGGAGCATATCCTCTCAGACTCCATCATTCCCATTATCCATCAATCATTCGCTCATATCAAAATGATCAGCATCATCTGCGCCTCAGGTTCTTAAACCCCTGTGTTGTTTTTGCGTCTATGAGAGCTAGATCAAATGTAAAGAGAGGCATTAATCACTCAGTGCTGGCCTTCTTGCAGCTGGCCTGCTCATCCGGCGGGAGATTTTTATGAATTATATAACTTTGATGTATTGCATGTCACGAAATCAGGTCTATTGTTTTTTTTAAATTATTATTCTTTTACAGCTCAAGAACAGGTCAACGTTAGTTCCTCTTGTGCTGTACATCCCAAGAGCGAGCATCACAGGCAGTGAGATTTTTTTTGAGAGGTGGAGTGAGAGGAAGTGAGGATCATTCATTTGTCTTTGTTTAGAGTGAGCTGCTCTTTGGAGCCAATCGATTTTGATTCCCGGCTAAAGATTCTGCTCTAGTGCTGGTGTAGACCGAGGGAAGGCTTGCACACACCAACGAGGGTGAGAAACATGTGAAGCACACGCAGATGCTGGTCGTCTTTCTGAGTTAGCTCATCAAAGCAGACGTTTCCATGAGATGTCCAGTACTAACTGCCTGTGCAACAGACAGGAAGTAGGGTCAATCTGGTTATGTGACATAGTCAAATCTTCCAGACTACTCAGGAACTCCCTTCTCTTGCATTCTCAGTCTGTTTCTCTCTCTAACTTGGTCTTTTCAGCCCAAGGAACATGCTGTTCCGCCAGTAGTTTGCACAACTCAATCCCAAATGGAATGATAACCAGTCAAGGTCCTTCATCTGAAAGGCCTTTGCCTTTTTTTTAATCCACAAAATGACCCTAACAGAAAGCCTCTAAATGTGTTTCGGAAGACACATGCAATGATGATGTGAATGTGGACCAATCACAAGGTCATCGTGACACTGGATCATGTAGTGTGTGTTTACACACGTGCCAAAATATTACTCACATCGAGTAAGCCTAGCATATCTCATCTAGAGTGTACTTACCACTTTATAGTTCAATAGTCTTATGTATTGAACATAAATCAGTCTTATTTACAGTACAACATAATCTTTATACAAATTAATATACAATTTAACTATTAAATATAAGAATATTTTTATAATTAGATAAATAAGATATAGCTAAACATAATTTGAAAACTGAACAAAGGCACTTTGACTTTGGTGCAACATATATACATTTTTATTAAAAATAGGAAAATGGTATGCTTTATTATAAAATGTAAATGTATTACATATAATACATATTATATATGTTATATTTTATATCATAAAATATATTTAATAACATAAAAATAAATAAAGTCATTTATTTAAAAAGGTTTGAGATTCATAATAAAAATGTAATTGTATTACATTTTACATACTATGTATATTACATCATACATTTATTAAATAACATGAAACAGATAAATATATATAAAAAATATTTATATTTAAAATATCAATTAAAAAATGGTTTTGCATATTGCATAAATGCACTTTGACTATGCCAATAAAACTGCAACCAAGTCACCAAAAAACACATGTAAACAAAAACCAAATCTAAACTAAAAGTCAGTCTGGAAAGTTCATGTGCAATCCTTTCAAACCTTTTGAAACTAAGAGAAAAAATATCTGTGTGACAAATCTACGATAAATCTCCCAACTCAAGCAGAGCTTGTGAATCAACTATTAAGCAGATGGAGTTATTATAAGAGTGTTGAAGGAAGTGGAAGATTTATTCGCTGTGGAATTGACAGTCAGATCGAGCTCTCATGAGAACGACACGTCTCCGTAAAGGACGAGAACATCAGCGGCCATATCAGCTGTTAGTACAACTCACTGCCCGAGATGGCGGAGATATGTAGACAGATCTCAGGCACTAGTGAGGAATAACAACAGCGCTGGAGTGAGACGGGGCTACATGTGTACGACAGGGACAGAGGAGACACGGCAGCATCCGGATGTGTCTGTCTGTGTGCTTTCCGCTCTCTCTCTTCATTTGTGATGGTGTTTCAACATACTATGTATATTACATCATACATTTATTAAATAACATGAAACAGATAAATATATATAAAAAATATTTATATTTAAAATATCAATTAAAAATTGGTTTTGCATATTGCATAAATGCACTTTGACTATGCCAATAAAACTGCAACCAAGTCACCAAAAAACACATGTAAACAAAAACCAAATCTAAACTAAAAGTCAGTCTGGAAAGTTCATGTGCAATCCTTTCAAACCTTTTGAAACTAAGAAAAAAAATATCTGTGTGACAAATCTACGATAAATCTCCCAACTCAAGCAGAGCTTGTGAATCAACTATTAAGCAGATGGAGTTATTATAAGAGTGTTGAAGGAAGTGGAAGATTTATTCGCTGTGGAATTGACAGTCAGATCGAGCTCTCATGAGAACGACACGTCTCCGTAAAGGACGAGAACATCAGCGGCCATATCAGCTGTTAGTACAACTCACTGCCCGAGATGGCGGAGATATGTAGACAGATCTCAGGCACTAGTGAGGAATAACAACAGCGCTGGAGTGAGACGGGGCTACATGTGTACGACAGGGACAGAGGAGACACGGCAGCATCCGGATGTGTCTGTCTGTGTGCTTTCCGCTCGCTGTCTCTCTCTCAAATCCTTTCATTTGTGAAATGAGACATTTGTGATGGTGTTTCTAGTGCTAACAGCTGGAGGGATGTGTTTCCTGCCTGATCAGTGGTCTGGATGAAGCACAGCCCTCTGAGTTCTGGCGAATGGTTTGAAGCATGTGTACTACACCTTTCCTCTGGCCTTTGTGTGCCCTCATCTAGAGAATAGAGCTCGCACGCACATGCATCTTGCAAATGCACATTAGCATCATTAAACAACAACAACTGCAACTCCTTGAGCTCTCGGCTTTCTTTTCACTTTCTGTCTGGAGCCCAGCCCTCCAGCTCCTGAGTGATCCAACTAAAAGCCCCTTTCCTTCCTCACACAGCTGCTAATGCACGGATAATGAGATTGGTGAGAGGCTGATAGAGGCTCAGAGATACTAACATTCTGACTACATCACCCATAATTCAATTGGGCCAGCTTGGCCGTCTTCCTTTTGTTTGTGAGCATGAATGAATTAGGGCAACACCACTCCCACATCCTCCTCCTTGTTTCTGGCTGTGTTTGGACTGGCATACTACCATACAAGAGTATCATGCAGCTGTTTTTTTTTAAGAGGAACCAGTCGCAATTCTGGCCAAATTTGTGCCTTAAGTGAGAAAGAAAAGCATTTGAACAACTTAAAGCATTGTATACTAGTCATAAAAATATGAGAAAGCACATTCTCCTCAGTGTAAATACACAGCATGTGTACTCTGCACAGTATACTCATTTTCACATGACCTGCTACATTAGCCAAAATGTGCTGTATAAAACCAGAACATAATAAATGGGATAACATATCCCATAATGGACTTCATCTGACTTCACCTTCCATTCCAAGTGTGACAAATTCATGTGAAGCAATATATACTGTGATTCTGAAACTTCTTTTAATTCATTATTTGATCTTAAAACAAACTATGCAAAATAGATGAAGGATATACATATATCCTTCACAGATGAGGCAATCCCAGAATATATTAGAAGGTAGGAAAAAATAATGATCAAAGAAATGTTGATTATAAATATATTTAAATATCATTTAACATCAAAGCACTGCTACAACATGTGCTTACATGTATTTAATGTACACTTTTCAAATGTTTGGTGTCAGTAAGATTTTTTAAAAGAAATTAATAGTTTTATTGAACAAGTATGCATTAAATTGATGAAAGGTGGCACTAAAGACTTTCACAAAAGATTTTGGTTTCTATTTCAACTTTAGATTACATTTTTAAATATATTAAAATAGAAAACCATTATTTTAAATTATAATAATATTTCACAATATTACTGTTTTTACTCTATTTTTGATCAAATGAACGAAGCCTTGGTCAACAAAAGAACCTAAATATGCTACAGCAAGTTATGTAGTATAAGTGACAATAGTATTCCAAATCAAAACTGGTAAATAGCAGATAAAAAACACTATTGAGAACAACAAAGTAGAAGCAGACCACACATTAGGGATGTTTGGATAGATCATTATAGTTTAATCAACCCATTAGAACAAAAAAAAATGTGGTTAAAAATAAAGACAACCCAAACAGGGAGAGTTCCTCTGAAACAACGAGTCCAGATCCCAGATAACCCCTAATAAACGAGTAAAGCTTTGAATTACAAAACCCCGAGAACAAGGCATTGGCAACAGGCCTTCGTGACTCAATTTCATATTGGACTCTACCGGCGTGCCTGTTTTTGTTTTTTTTTCTCGACGCAGTATCGTAGGCAAGAGGAAGGCGCATTATGTTATACAAATCATCTGTGAGTGAAAGGGAGTGAGAAGCCACCATTTTATATAACCGGAATGCGCCTGGTGCTTATTGCTTCCCGAGCTCATTTCATTGTGTCGCAATAGATCTCGTTTATGCTTTCGCTGTCCTGTGTTCTGCTTTGTCCATTACTTTCCCCCGGCGAGACAACTACAAAAAAACAAGGCATCTGTTTTCAATCACTGTGGGCCCACACCAAAACCGAACGGCAACAACACAACACACACACGCACACACGCACGCACGCACGCACGCACACACACACACAGTTCATCAAAGAAAGGTGTGCTTTTACTTTACTTAGCAATCAAACTTACAATTTTCATCAGGCAAATGATAAAATAGGGAAAATTACTAAATGACAGTATATTATTGAGGTAGGTGTGTGTGTGTGTTTATATAAAATATATTTGCAAATGGAAATGTGCTAAAAATTTAATTAAATTTTTTTATTGTAGTCTTATATACATACATACACACACACACACACACACACACAGACACACACACTGTGGAGCCTGTGGAGAGGGAAACACACTTCACAGAACATTTAGGAAATGGGAATTTGATGTCAATGGTGGAAGACAAAGCGCAATCACATCTTTCCTTTCTCTTTCTTCCCCCACTCTTTCCGGCCCCATAACGAGAAGAATAATCTCGAATCGATGGTGGTTGGATTTTTAAACACGACATGGTGTTGGATTTCAGTGGTTTGCCTTTATTATACATAAAGTATGTACACTTAGGAAGAAGAGGAACATTATATTTCTCAGCTCGTCCATTTCTAGCCTGGCTGAGTGACTTGTACTAAGAACAGTTGGGAACAGTTAGGAAGTTCTGTGCTATGCTTTGCTAAGCAACTACAAAAGGTAATTCGCTTGCATAAAGACTTAATACAACTTCTTTGTCTTTGGCTTAGAGTTCTTTATTCCCTGAGAATGGTGAATGCTAACAAATAAAAAGAGCATTCCCATAGCAAACTAAATAAATATTAATGATTCAGAACTGATGTTAGAACCATCAAATGCAATAACATATGAAAGATTTTACATCCTATAGGATTTTAAAAGAAAAGCAGCACCATAACTACTGCTCATACACTCTAAAAAATGCTGGGTTAAATATAACCCAGCGCTGGGTTAAAAAGGGACAAACCCAGCTATTGGGTTGTTTTGACCCAGCGGTTGGGTTGTTTTGACCCAGCAGTTGGGTTGTTCAATTTTCATCAGGCAAATGATAAAATAGGGAAAATTACTAAATGACAGTATATTATTGAGGTAGGTGTGTGTGTGTGGTTATATAAAATATATTTGCAAATGGAAATGTGCTAAAAATTTAATTAAATTTTTTTATTGTAGTCTTATATACATACATACATACATACATACATGCATACATATATACAGTATATATATTTTTTTCTTTCTTTTCCAGATGCATACATATACATGACATATACAGCAACTTTAATAAAAACTAATAATTGAACAACAAAATTGGCATTTTCCATACTGTATATATAATGGTGCCTTCATTTTCATTTTTACATTTAAAATGGTAATTTTAATCATGAAAATTACCATTATTAATCTTAACATACAGGAAACCCTAGTAACCCCCACAGCACCTTAGCAGCCTAATTGCAACAGCAACCACCCCTAGCATCATGGCAGTGTCTTTTCCCTGGGCGAGCACCATGCATTTTCTTCAGAAAAGAATAAAAATCTAGTTTAACAGAGTAGCTGGATAAAAAAATGAAAGCTGGATTCAGGCAATTCAGCTAAACTAGTGTGCTCCAAGGTTTCCTAACACTCAGGCTAGACATAAATTTGTCTGTGCGTGAGTGTGTTTGTGTGTGGAAGACCTGCCAGTCACCCAGCAGTAGGAATCTTTGCGACAGGTGCAGCTCAGACTCCCACAGCGTAATTCACGTCTGGGCTTAAGGTGTGATGGGGACTGGCAAACATGTACACACACACATACACTCTAATTACCAGCCTGACCTTGGTTAGGTTATTATGAGTACTTTCTACTGCAAGGAACGCTTTTCCCTGCAACTTTTCGGGCCAAATGAAAACATGAATGGGGAAACCACTGAGGTTACGTGAAGGAATGATAAGTCTGCTCACAGCAGACAGAAAGGGGAAACAATTTAACTTCAATTTGAAGTTGTTGCACTGGTTTATTCATACGAGGTGTCCGTGAGGATGGAAATGCCCTCTTCTTTAAGGAGCAATTATTCACCCTCATTTAGCGCTACCGGAACGCCGTGACACGCGCAAAATTGAGAACGGAGAAGAATGAGAGCATTTTCCACACTTCCACTCATATAATACCCTGAGGGAATTTTTCCGCCTCCTGCTATACGGCTATATTAAAAACAAAACCATTTTTAAGCATGAGAATATGCTTCAAGAAAGCAATGCTACTAAGTCATGAAGGTAATACAATTACAGTTCGCAAAGACATGTAAATACACACTCGTGCACACAATGCAAATCTCTATGCAGGCATAAAAAGAAAAGACCTTCACCCGCACGCACACACACCCTCACAATATTATCTGAGTGTTCACAGTTCTTCTGATGGCCCGGGGAAATAAATCATAATGGAAGCCAAAGGTGCAGCAAAACCAGTAATATTACCACTTTGCTGCTGCTCATAAAAAGCCAAGGACCAACTGGACTTACACACACACACACATTCAGACAGACTAGTTTAATCCAACAATTACATAATGTAATGCTAATGAGGACATTTAAACATGTCTGGCCATCTAAAGCTGTTAAATTACAGAAAGATGACTGCGGTATCAATAAAAGATTACTAACATTACATTTTAAAATGCTAATGGCTAACGTTTCAAGTATTGATTAGACTCAAGAGCGAATTTTCATTTACATTTTTATAGCCTCATCACACAACACCAAAAGTCTAGTCTTGGATTTACATATTCAGCTCGGCTTCAGCTCGACTTTTAACACTATCATCCCAAACCTCCTCCTGCCCAAATTAACTCAGCTCTCCATGCTCACCTCCGTCTATCAGTGGATCACCAACTTCCTGACAGACAGGCAGCAGCTAGTAAAGCTGGGAAAATTCTCATCCAGCACCCGCACCATCAGCACTGGTGCCCCTCAGGGATGTGTCCTCTCCCCACTGCTCTTCTCCCGCTACACGAAAGTTTGCACTTCAAAGGACCCCTCTGTCAAGCTCCTAAAGTTTGCAGACGACACGACACTTATCAGCCTCATTCAGGACGGTGACGAGTCTGCTTACAGACAGGAGGTTAAAGAGCTGGCTGTCTGGTGCAGTCTTAACAACCTGGAGCTTAACATGCTCAAAACTGTGGAGATGATCGTGGAATTCAGGAGAAACACCCCTGCTCTCCCCCCACTCACCATCATGGACAGCACTGTAACGACAGTGGAGACATTCAGGTTCCTGCATGGGCACCACTATCTCTCAGGACTTGAAGTGGGACACTCACATCGACTCAATTGTGAAAAAGGCCCAGCAGAGGTTGTACTTCCTTCGCCAGCTGAGGAAGTTCAACCTGCCACAGGAGCTGCTGAAACAGTTCTACTCCGCCATCATTGAATCCGTCCTCTGCACTTCTATAACTGTCT
>NW_015627540.1:183069-184463 GCF_001515625.1 Sinocyclocheilus rhinocerous
ACCAGCTTCCTGACAGACAGGCAGCAGCTAGTGAGGCTGGGAAAATACACATCCAGCACCCGTACGATCAGCACTGGAGCTCCTCAGGGCTGCGTCCTCTCCCCACTGCTCTTCTCCAGCTACACGAAAGTTTGCACTTCAAAGGACCCCTCTGTCAAGCTCCTAAAGTTTGCAGACGACACGACACTTATCAGCCTCATTCAGGACGGTGACGAGTCTGCTTACAGTCAGGAGGTTAAAGAGCTGGCTGTCTGGTGCAGTCTTAACAACCTGGAGCTTAACATGCTCAAAACTGTGGAGATGACCGTGGACTTCAGGAGAAACCTCCCTGCTCTCCCCCCACTCACCATCATGGACAGCACTGTAACGACAGTGGAGACATTCAGGTTCCTGCATGGGCACCACTATCTCTCAGGACTTGAAGTGGGACACTCACATCGACTCAATTGTGAAAAAGGCCCAGCAGAGGTTGTACTTCCTTCGCCAGCTGAGGAAGTTCAACCTGCCACAGGAGCTGCTGAAACAGTTCTACTCCTCCATCATTGAATCCGTCCTCTGCACTTCTATAACTATCTATAATCTAGTGACCTCAGAAGACTACGTCGGATAGTCTGGACTGCTGAGCGAATCATTGGTACAACCCTCCCTACTCTCCAAGAACTGTACTTATCCAGAGTGAGCAAAAGGGCTGGCAAAGTCACTCTGGACCCCTCACATCCAGCACACTCCCTCTTTGAACTGTTGCCGTCTGGTCGGCGCTACAGAGGACTGCACACCAGAACGGCCAGGCACAGGAACAGTTTCTTCCCTCAGGCAATCCATCTTATGAAGACTTGTGTCTTATGAATAATTGTGGAACACACAACACTATTTATACACTTATATACTTATTTATCAAACACACATACTTAGTTTACATTTCAAATTTGCACATAATATACCTGTACATACAAAATTGTCTATTGTAATATACCTGTACACACAATTGTCAATCTGTATATTGTTATTCCCTATTTACTTACTTTTTATTTTTTTTATTATCTGTGTGTTTTTGTCCTGTCACTGTCATTCTGTTGCACTGTGGAAGCTTCTGTCACGAAAACAAATTCCTCGTATGTGTAAACATACCTGGCAATAAAGCTCATTCTGAGTCTGATTCTGATTCTGATGACTGATTCAGTTCAAGACAGAAAAATTGCTAAATACTGGCAGGTTTGGTAATGATATCTAATAAAAACATCGTATTAAATGGCATTTCTGAACTTTAAACTCTTGTTCTTTGATAAAACTCGCTTTATTGTACTCTAAAATGTGTGTTGCATGATGGTAATGACAGTATTTGGGAAAGCAGCCGTGCAATAAAAAAAAAAAAAAATAAATTAATTTTAAAATAA
>NW_015627540.1:184775-222987 GCF_001515625.1 Sinocyclocheilus rhinocerous
GCAAAATCACTCTGGACCCCTCACATCCAGCACACTCCCTCTTTGAACTGTTGCCGTCTGGTCAGCGCTACAGAGGACTGCACACCAGAACGGCCAGGCACAGGAACAGTTTCTTCCCTCAGGCAATCCATCTTATGAAGACTTGTGTCTTATGAATAATTGTGGAACACACAACACTATTTATACACTTATATACTTATTTATCAAACACACATACTTAGTTTACATTTCAAATTTGCACATAATATACCTGTACATACAAAATTGTCTATTGTAATATACCTGTACACACAATTGTCAATCTGTATATTGTTATTCCCTATTTACTTACTTTTTATTTTTTTTATTATCTGTGTGTTTTTGTCCTGTCACTGTCATTCTGTTGCACTGTGGAAGCTTCTCTCACAAAAACAAATTCTTCGTATTTGTAAACATACCTAGCAATAAAGCTCATTTTGATTCTGATTCTGATATTCAAAGCTTTGGGCCTCAGGATAATGGCTGAAACAGCACTCCTACAGGTCTACATTCCCTCCTGTCCACAGGAGTCAATGCCGCCAGGTGGTTCCATCAAATCAAGGTGCACATTTTTTTTCCAGAACCTTCACTCACTCCGTTCTTCTGTGGAAAAAAAGTGATGCTGTCCAAACTCAGCTAGATCTACTGGGTGAGTCCATTACAGCCTTTAAAGATGGCTAAAGATGAACTGAGGTGCCAACTTCTGTTCTCTCCTGTTTAAAAAACAGCATATGCTGGTTAGGTATGTTTTGAAGAATGGCGGCTGGTTTGAGCTGGTCTTTAGTTGGTCCTGAGCTGGTTATAAGCTGGTTACAAGCTGATCATGTGCTGGTCCTAAGCAACTCCTGCTCAGGACCAACTCAGAACCAGCTTATAACCAGCTCAGAACCAGCTTATAACCAGCTCAGGACCAGCTTAAACTAGCTGCCATGCTTCAAAACATGCCTAACCAACATATGCTGTTTTTTTTCAACAGGGCTCTTTTCTCTCTGTTCTACTGTTGTACTTCTGTGTTAATTTCTGTAATTTACTCTTGCATGGTGAAACAGCAAATATTATTGAATATTTTATTATAAATTACTAATCTAATTTGTTAAATGCTAAAATCCTAAATGTGGACATTCTGGAATGTACAGATTTGTTTGGAACAGCCGAGGCAAACACTGATGGTATGATAGCATACAATAAACACGCGTAAGCCCTATTCGGACAGGACTTTTTTTTTTTTCAATGGGAAAAGTCAGGTAAGTTTGTGTTCCACAGAGACGTACTTTGTGATTTTAATCCTGTCCTATTTAAGCAAATCAACACAGGCTTTCTGGTATCCAGGTGCAATCTGTCTAAATGGCAACTCTGAATTTTTCCCCAGTAATGACAAAGTAGGCCACACAATGTCTTTGATCTTTTATTTTCTTTACTTTAATTTGTTCCTTGTCTATCACGGAAAGAAGAAATTTCAGAAAACAATACGACACACCAATAGCATTCAAACAAAGAGCCCTCAAACGGAGACTCTGAGAACATTTGACATTTTACATGATGATTCTATTCCATTCGCCAATGTAGAAAGATTCTGGCAAAAATGAATTTACACAGGGTGGAAACTCAAAACCAAAGTCCTCTCCTGGGAAATACACACACACAAACACAGACATCAATGCACACACAAACACACATCACTAGCAGGCATGTGGATCCACAAAGTGTGTGGAGATGTTCAGATGTGAAGGACATGTCTGCAGGCAACTACTCGAATAATTCACACACGCACACTCTTTCTCTACTTCCCTTGTTCTCTCCTGTTATACAGTTAACGTATGTGTAACAATTTACATAAATACTGCCTCATGAATAATTCATCTCCTCACAATTACAGTATTCCATACTAGCACCTCATTATGGCATCATAATTATAACGCATTCCTGCCAAACAAATTCCCTGCTTGATGCAAACTAGTTTTGTTTGTTTAAACATGAGAAATAAAAGTCTTACTTTTCAGGAAATACTTTTTTGTCTGTTTAAGTGGTAAGAGACATTGTTTGAAGTTAATTTAGAGAAAATCAGACACAGTAAGAATGTCACAGCAGGACTAGCACAACAAACAAGAACAGAAAGGACTGGAAGTTTGAATACCATCCACATAATGAGGTTATGAAATCCAAAACAAAAGGTTTCTTAAAAACCCACAACAACTCGACAGTAAATGTTCATTGAACCGAGTTCTGACATCGGAATACACACACACTTACGTATATCATGTATATGGGGCGTTGTTTCTTCTTACACCATTTCAATTCGCATTACTCTGTGGCATTCATGCGTATATCTTTCGGTCCAATAAATATTTCAACACTTAAGTATTCTACAAGCCTCTGAGGTACATTTCATTGCGAAATATTACATTTGCAATATTCTTTGAATATCTAAAGGTGAACATGAACCCTAGATGGTTTGTTTGCATCTTTGAATCATGTATTCTCATGAATATGTCCTTTCTGCAACAAACATGGGTCAAATTTTGATCCACAATCTAAACTGCATGTCTACCATGTAGACATTCTCCACAATAAGCAGTAAACACCACAGGAGAAGCTTGATACACTGTCGAAATAAGTTTAAGAGGCTAGTTTTGTTGCTCAGAGGCACTGTTAAAGTGAGAGAATTCTTAATGAAAACAGGTTTAATAGGGCAGAGGGAAACTCTTCGATTGCGCTCCTGTTTAATTTAATGAGCCTTAAGCCAGACGATTTAGTTCTTTTAATTGCCCTTCTCTCATTGTTAAAAAGACGTATATGGACATCTTCCACAGAGTAAATTCCTCTGAATAACAGTTTACTTTCTACAGTATGTTTCTTCCACCCAGGAAGGACTCAACGGTTCTCTGTTCCTCTTGAATTCCAGTAGAAACATCTCAGCACGGTGAAAATTCAATTTGAAATAACTTTAGATGTTTAGATTACACAGCTATTTGCGTGAAATTCATATTCAGACAGAGAAAGTAAATTGAGCATCAGCTCTGACTGTTTTAATAAAGCAGGTACTGGTGGGCGAGAACCTTGCTGATTGGCTCATGCTACATACCAATCACTATTTATACTCCAGATCGGCTAATCAAATTGTTCTCCTTCATAACACTCAACACTTTCAAATGTTTAGCTCAGAAAAGCTACTGAAATGAGAATGAAATGATAGCTGGTCTACCAACAAAAAAAGTTTCTTAATTAGTATTTTGTCTTGTTTTCCAGGAAAAAAATAATAATATAAAAATACAGTGCATTTACTTCAGAAGCAAATTCACAAAAGATACGAAAATATACATTTAAAAAGCCTAACAAAATTTAGTGAGGTTTTTGCTTTAAACAAGAATCTACTTGCCAATACTGTACTTAATTTTTTTTAAATAAAAAATAAAATGTTTTTTATTATTTGTATACATGTATTTTGATTAAAATATTTTTAGATATGTCTGCAATATCTCGACTCAACAAATGATTTCAATAGTTTGGCACTACATTATTAACAACGCAAAGCTCTTGAAAGCTTATACTGTAAATACACTACTATTAGGGGTTGGTAAGATTTTTTTTTAAATGTTTTTGAAAGAAGACTCACAAATGCTGCATTTATTTGATTTTAAAAAATCAGGAAAAACTATAATATTATAAATTATTATCATTATCATTCTAATATACTGATTTGGTGCTCACAACTGTGCGTGAGTCTGAATGCACACACTGGACATCGAGCTTCATGAGTCCATTTCCACCTCTTCCAGATAATCATACGTATACGTCCTCCACAGATGTTTACCACCACAGCCGTCATCATCAACATCTTCCCTATGATCATTATCACCATCAGGGACACCATAATTAGAAATAGCAGCAATATACTTGGTATCCTCATCCTGTTCTGCTAAGGTTTAGACACGGTTCAAAGCCTAGCTTACCTTTGCCATCTGTGCCTGCACGCCACTGGCCTTCAGGGAAGCTACAGCTTTCTGTGCCGCTGCCGGACTGTCGAAATCCACAAAGCCATATCCTACACACACACATGTACAGAATAAGAGTGAGATAAGAGTTATTTATACACACTATAACACACATATCTCAGTGTTTTTGCCAAAAACTGAAGATTCTTTATCGGACATTAATCAGACATTATCGGACACATTTATCAGATTTAAAATTCAAGGGTCAAAACAAGACCGCTCCGTTGTTTGTCTTATCACGCTGATCGTTGGCGACACAAGAGAGTCTGCATGTTTGAGCACAGCCGCTTGTGTCTGTGTGTGGGTTTGTGTGTGTGCTTGGGGAGACAGGAAACAGCCATTTTGTTCAAGGCTCATGCTTGTCAACTATTTCCTCAGTAACAGGACAGAGAAGGATTCAGCTTGACCTCACCTCTGCTGGAAAATCCAGCTTAAAGGAAGAGTTCAGCCAAAAATGAACATTCTGTTATTATTTACTCACCCTTATTTTATTACATTGGAACTCCTTCTTGGAACGCAAAAGGTGCATTTTTAATAATTAATAATAATAATAATCATGCATCCAAGTCTTCAAAGTAATGCGACAGCTTGTTGTGATGAACATCAACATATAAGTATATTTACTGCTCTTATTACCACGTTCATAAGAGAATACTCGGACCACAGAAAACATGCAAACATGAGCGAAAACCCAGTCTTTCTCTCTCTGGCTCCCCGCCTCCCTCTCCTCATCTCTGTAAGATGACCTGTCTGTTTCATATGAGGCCTGCCGCAAAATTCAGCTTAAAGGAAGAGTTCAGCCAAAAATGAACATTCTGTTATTATTTACTCACCCTTATTTTATTACATTGGAACTCCTTCTTGGAACGCAAAAGGTGCATTTTTTATAATTAATAATAATAATAATCATGCATCCAAGTCTTCAAAGTCATGCGACAGCTTGTTGTGATGAACATCAACATATAAGTATATTTACTGCTCTTATTACCACGTTCATAAGAGAAGTAATGTTGAACAATTCATGAAGGAATCGTTCTTTTAAGTTTTAAGTCAATCTATCTTTTCAAAGAATCGGCTGATCCAGTGCAGAAAAATGGACTGAATGAGTTGTTCTCAAATTAAACTAATGCTGAACTCATTCAATGATCAGGTTGCAGCAGTTAGCAGCTAAATGAATGGGAAAATTATCATTAAATATTGACTCAAAATTTAGTTTGTTCCTCACACAAAGCTACTGTATGAATTCAGAGGATTTGGAATATAGAGCACAAGTAGTATGGACTACTTTTGGGATACTATTTTGATTACTTGACACTTTTACATCCTTATTGAAGCATGCAATTTCTAATTTGAGGGGAAAAAAGTTCCACAGAAGAAATAAACATACAATTTTGAAACATATTAAGGGTTGAGTAATTTTTTTAAATTATTATATATTTTTAGTTATTATGATGATTATATTATATTATATTATATTATGGTGCCTGGTCAACCAGATAATAGGCAGCTTAGATCCTTTAAAAAGCAGTTACCATGTTTCAAGTTTCAAAACACAGTTACTATTCCAGCAGAGTCCATTCCGCCACCCAGCTCTTTAACCAAACATTTCTTTGGCAGCGAGCGAGAGAGAAGATCCACGACTTCCTTTACGATGTATCATAATAAAAACTGCAGTGGCGGAGGTTCTTAAAGACCCTCAGTACATTTGAGGCACATTTGAGGCAGTGTGTCTTCATTCGGCGGAGGCATTCTCACCATAAGCCTCTCTAAACTCTAAACACACACACTCTCAAAGCTTGACTGACATTCGAAACCACAGATGGCAGAACGCAGAGCTTTGGAGAGGCCGCGAACGGTTGAAGCCAACAGCTCTATCTGCCAGACATATGTGTTCATTTACGCACGCACACACACCTTACATATAGAACAACACGCCATCCGCTTTGAAGTCTCCCGGTAAACATGGAAGCGAGAAGGAGAGGGACAAAGATCTCTACAGCGAAGAACTGAGCCGTACAGATGTTCCAAAGTTTTGCAGATGTTTCATAAGCCTAAGAAAACAGTGCGTGTGTGAAAAAGGATTTCCAGTAGACTGGTCTTGATCCAGAGAGAGGAACACTTCTGGTTTGAGAGATCGCTGTGAGCATTCCTGAGGTCACTGACCAAAAGAGCTAAACAGCAGCCATCAGGAAGTGGGCTGAGAAAGAGGTTTCAAGATGAAGAATGCAGGGATCAATTCCTATTAACAATGTGACGGCCAGAACCGGAACAGGCCTGAAAAGAAACTTGACAGAGAGGTAAAAAAGATAAAAAAGCATGTGTTTGTGTGTAGACATCACGCATATGAAGTTTTGGAAGCCTTATGCAATTGAATCCATAAACACAAATACGCCTCAAATGAGTGTGCGTATTCTCTCCCTTTCTTTTCTCCCTCTCCGTCTTTTCCCTCGGATGTCAAAACTGTGGGAAAAAAGAGTGTGTACACTACCTCCTCTTCCTTTGTGCATAATTCCAATTAGAAAAGGAAAGCGAGGTAGTGAAAGAGAGAGCTTGTTGGCGTGCTCGTGTGTTGTACGACACAAATATTTACGTTCACTCCGTTTAATGAGAGGCTCGTGATTGAGTCAAAGAGAAAATCAAACACACCCTCAATGTTGCCCACAACCCCCACAGCTGTCACCCTCTCCATCTGTCATTGCGGACAAGGGGAAAAAACAGCTGTCTGAAATTGAAAATGTGTGGGTTTTTTTGCACAAACAAGTTCGCAATTACAGAGTCTAGCTGCCTAATGCAAAACACACAAAGTAGACATGCGATTAAACCATGTGTGTTTAACGAACAGCCAACAATCCATGTAAGAAGAGTGATTAAAAACGTTGCAGAGCTTGATAACTTACGAGTGATCTTCAGAAGCAAACGGACCGAACAAACTTGATTGTAAACAACCCTCGATGGCTTACTCTACCATACGGGATTAATCTACAGCAGATAGGCCTGTAATTGCGATCAATCGACATATCTTTGAAATGAATAGTGCGTATCCTGTGCAAAAAAAAAAAAAAAAGGATGGCGTTACAGCAGACAGGCCTGTAATTGTGATCAATCGACACATCTTGACATGAATAGTGCATATCCTGTGCAAAAAAATAAATTAAAAAAATAATGGATGCATGGAAGCAAGCACAACAAACATATTTAGATTCAGTGAAGCCGTGAATGAAGCGAATCCATCTTTTTGTTTGTTTCCTGTCTGATATCCTTGGCTCCCATAAGTCCTGGCTGGAAGCCCATCAGGGTGGAGAAGCCTGGCAGAGTAGGAGGGCTGTTAACTCCAGGAAGTGGAAGTCCTCTAAAGCCTGGAGTGATTTCCTCTGCTTCCCAAAAACTCCCTCTCTCTCCTGTTCTCATGTGGGCATTAATACTCATTTTTGGACACATTAGATGTGCCCTCAGAGAGAAAGCATGACAAAGAGAAAGACGCACACATGCATACACACAAAACAGGAGAAAAACCTGCGGGACCCGGTTTGGCAGATTGTGTAGGAAGCCAGGCAGTTTATTTACAGCGCTGGCTGAGTATTTCCTGAAAAGAGGCTGTCTGCTAAATCATCAATTTCAGCCGGACGCTTCCCTCGCCCCTATGGCTATTTTTAAAGCACCACAACTAGGCCCGGACTTTTCAAATCAACACAGGAGGAACTCTGTGCTTTTCCTCGCCGCGGCTAACCCTGTTAGTCACGCTAACGTCTTATCCGGTTGTAAAGACTTCACCCACAATCCCGCTAACGCATTTCCTCCTCTAAAGATCATCCAGACAATCTCCAGACTAATCAGAGTGTTTGAAAAGCTGTCATTTTACAAGGATTATTGATTATTTTAAGTGAGACTGTGAATGCTCTCTGAGTGTGTTTTTAATGTGAGCTGATATTGACTGCAGTACTCACCTTTGCACTGGTTGGTGTTTTTGTCCAGGATTGCCTTTGTTGACACTATTTTTCCATACCTGTGAAGGACAAATAGAACAACAGGATCAGCTCAAATGAAAGCAAGCTAGATAAAGTACATTTCAATCTATTGCATGAAACTCAGTTTCATTTTATGCGTCCTAAATAAACACTTTTTGCATAATTTGACAAAATAACAGTACATTTTATTCATTTAAACACAACAATATTCATTTATTTATACATTAGATGCATTCATTTAAAAATCAGAAATTTATTTATGTATTTTTAATTACCATGAACACTTCCACCACAATATAATTTCCACCATATCTCAGATTATGTATTGTGTTTCATTAAATTATGTGGTGGAAATGAACATGATGGAAATTATATTTTAACACTTTGTAAAAAAAAATTGAATAAAATACACACTATTGAATAATATTTTCACACTTTTTGCATAATTTGACAAAATAACTGTAAATTTATTCAACAGAACAATATTCATTTATTAACACATACGATGCATTCATTTACAAATCAGAAATGTATTTTAAAAATATTATAAACAGTGTTAATATTTGCTGACACTTTTTGTAATAATTTTGTTTAAAGCTGTAATACTGTAAAAATATAATATCTGCATTTTAAAGTTGCAATGAAATGGAAGTAATGACAAATCCTTTCTTCAGTATTGTGACTTACATCCAAGTTAAACAGATTATCAAACAAGAAAAAACTTAAAAATAAACCTGCAAATGGATGACTCATTCACAATAAGATTTATAACATGCATTTATTAAATAGATTTTCATTGAGGCCTGGGACAAAAATCTATACATAAAAGATATTTGAAAATAAACAACAACAAAAAAAAACTCAAAAATTACAAATTTTAAATTAAAAAATGACACGTTTTAATGTGACCTTCACATGAGAAAAAAAAGTTGAATAAAAGTCAACCCCTGGGACATACAAGTGCCCGAACTTGAAAAACCCAAGTGTAATGTTTGCTCCGAACTTAGTTAATTAAAAAGTTTGAACCTAACTCAAAGAGTACATTTAATAAAGATTTAGCTTAGCTTCATTAAAACCTTGACGAAGGGATGCTTATTGATACACCAATACCTTCCTTAACAGGACACCGTAAACAAGGGGAGGTTGGTTTTGGGATAAAAGATATTTGAAAATAAACAACAACAAAAAAAACCTCAAAAATTACAAATTTTAAATTAAAAAATGACACGTTTTAATGTGACCTTCACATGAGAAAAAAAAGTTTAATAAAAGTCAACCCCTGGGACATACAAGTGCCCGAACTTGAAAAACCCAAGTGTAATGTTTGCTCCGAATTTAGTTAATTAAAAAGTTTGAACCTAACTCAAAGAGTACATTTAATAAAGATTTAGCTTAGCTTCATTAAAACCTTGACGAAGGGATGCTTATTGATACACCAATACCTTCCTTAACAGGACACCGTAAACAAGGGGAGGTTGATTTTGGGTGCAGGATGTGAGTCTCAAACCCCAGTGATTTAATTAAACGCTGGAAGCATCACAGAGCCCCAATCTACACCACAAAAATCACCACCCTCATTTTCACTTTTTCACCTCAACTCACAGCACTGAGTAGCCTACTCTTTTATTCTTCTAATAATCTTTCTCTTTTTTCTGTCTCTGCCCCACAAAACCCCTATTCACATAGCGAAATCAGTCTCATCGCAGAATCATGAAAGCGTCTGCACAACAGATGAATCTCTTTCCTCTCTGCAGTCCCTCTTTTCCCTTATTCCTCCCCTACTGCCTTCCTTCCATCCACGATGGAGGTAATAAAGTTACTTATCGCTTCCGTCTCCGCCTGAAGACCGGGAAGACTGATATAAGCGTGGCGCTCCTGATGTGACTTTTAATTAATATTTAATGCGGCTCCCACCTCCAGGTAAAAGCGGGAGACTATATTACCCACCTTTATAAGGATGGAGGCGTTTAATAAGGGAAGGATCATTTCACTGTCACCATGAGAAGCGGCGTGCCATCGAGGCATTGTACCGCTGATGTCTGGAAAATAGCAGCTAATTCATCTCATATCCTGTATAAGCCTGCAAACGGCAAAGCTTCATAGAAGAAGTAGCCTACAAATAAACATCGTAAGCCGCTGTAAAATGCTGCGAGGTTGAAAGAACAACTGTCGTACAAGGTTCCGTGTGAATTTATCAACAAAGTCTTCTGTAATTCACACCATCACACAACGTGTAAGTGTCGGCGGATGCTTTTTTGCGAAAATGGATAATCACAACTCTGGGATCACAGAGACTCATTATAGAAACAATACTGGTTTTGTTAGATTTTTTTTCTTCCGTCAATATGGTTTGTCAGTAAACAAAGTAGAAGCCTGGGAGACGAGAGCAACCACATAACAGAGAGTGGAAGACATGAAAATGAGGAGCTCTGTTGGAGAAAGCATGTAGCGGACCAAAGTGAAGAAAACACATGAGAACTATTTGACTCGAACGATTGATTTGCTGCCATTTCATCTTGCAAAACAAGTGGTTGGACAAACACAGGCGTCTCAGATGAGTGAGTGGGTCGGGGGTGGAGCTGAGGGAGGAATGTAGTCAACATAACTGGCAACGTTTCCGCAAGCCAGTGCCATGCCGCGGTCATGCACACGGATGTCTCGCTAACACCAAACTCGCGAACAGGAAGGTTTCCTCACAAACGGTTCTCTTGCAGCCAATAAGGGGGTGCAGAGAGCGAAATGTCCCTGTAATCATGTGCCTGTCTTGTTTTGTTTGTTTAGATGCTGATAAATGAAGCATTGCAAACTACCGAGGTGGGGTAATGTTTAATAGACAGAGTCTGTGGTTGTGATTTATAAGCTACAAAATGAAAGTCTTTGTTGAAACCTCAAAAACTATAATGACCCCAACGCCGTACTTTCTGGTTAACGTAATGCTCTTTAGGATCACTTGTCAGGATGACACAGCTAACATTGTAGCCAAAGGTGGAGGAGCTCACTGTGAGAACATCTGGCAAAGCGTCCTGATCACGCTCACACTCCACAATGAACTAGTTTTAAGTAGATGGAGAGCAGCAGTGCTGGGATGTGACGTATTCTACCCAGGTTTAAAGGTTCATTATGGAATGTGTTGGCCTCTCTATCACCACCTGTGGCTGAAACACAAAACTTTCAAAGTCGTTTAATTTAGAAAATGGGTTGGGGTAAGAACAGTTTTGAACACTGATTGTACTTCGATAATGTAATTTTTTGTAACTTTTGACTTGTAAAATCTTCTATAATGACATAAATAAGAAGTTCTGTCATTTATACACCCTCATGTTGTTTCAAACCCTTACATTTATTTCTGATGCAATAGCTCTTTATTTTTACTAGAATATAACTAACTAAATAAATACATAACATACGTAATAGCTATATGTGACCCTGGACCACAAAACCAGTGTTAAGTCACACCGTTGTATTTGTAGCAATAGCCAACAATACATTGTATGGGTCAAAATGATTGATTTTTCTTTTATGCCAAAAATCATTAGGATATTAAGTAAAGATCATGTTCCATAAAGATATTTTGTAAATTTCCTACCGTAAATATATCAAAACTTAATTTTTGATTAGTAATATGCATTGCTAAGAACTTCATTTGGACAACTTTAAAGGCGATTTTCTCAATTTTTCGATTTTTTTTTCACCCTCAGATTCCAGATTTTCAAAATATCTCGGCCAAATATTGTCCTATCCTAACTAACCATACATCAATGGAATGTATAAATCTCAATTAAAAAAAACTGACCCTTATGACTGGTTTTGTGGTCCAGGGTCACATATGGATTTAAAATGAGTGCGAGTAAATAATGACTGAAGTCTAATTTTGCGGAGAACTATTTCTTTAATGTGGTCTTAATGTCGTCAGCACCCAAAGACACATTAGCTTTACTAATTAGCATTGCATGCATTTCATTACAGCGTGCACATATGTAAAATTCATGCTGGCAGATCTCAAGTGTTATAAGTCACACTAATGAAGTGCTGAACCCTTGTTTTTTTATTAAACAGAAGCAGGAATGTTTTTCTGGAATGCATATCAATAGAACTGTTTTGATGATTGCGTATCAGGGTTACTGCTGATCAACTTAAAACTGTTTCTATGGATGCTGACTTTTGATTAAGAACAAGATTCAAGTGTGTCTACTAGTTGAAAACTTTCAGAACCTCAAGCATGGAGTTCCCCTCGTGGATGGCTGTTGTGCCAAGAATTCGACCTTAAATAACATCAAGCCAAAGAGCCAAATGGTTTACACTGAGAGAAATTGCATACTACAATATTAGTAAACCATCTACTCTATGATATATGATGATTATGATATACAGCAATATTATAAACACAAGAACAAAAATAGCATATTAAATTATGTCCCAGTGATTCCAAACACAACAGAGCTGCAAATGAAAAATCATTCAAATCTAATTCATATTAACTTGACTTTTTTTCCTAATCAGGCATAACTTCAGCAGTACATGACAAGGAACTTTGTTGGTTGTTTGGTTTCCATTTTCATCAGTTTGCAATTGGTTGGCCTGCCCACAGTGAAATTTCACTGGTCCAAAATCCTGCTCTAAACAGATGTAGACAAGAATGTCTCCTAAGCGATTGAGGTGTTCTATTGTTGGATGTAATAATGAACAAAGCAGTCGTCATTTACTCCTGACATCTGAGCCGCTGAAGACGCAGAGGATTACTTTTGTTTTTGAAGGGAATGCACCCCCCGATCTACCTAAATGTGTTTATGTTCGCGCGAATGATTCTTGATCCAGCTTCACCTACAGAAGAAGTGAGTATAAGGTTTTTTTATGAATCTTTGCAAATCACCTTTCCTAATAATGTGCTAGTTAGCAAGTTCCATGATGAATGCGGCTAAAGTTAACAGTCTCAGTGAACAGCTCATCACCCCATGGAAGATAGGGGTGGGGTGAGCAGAGCTCATTAGCATTTAAAGGGACATGCACCGAAACGGGTCACTGTGAACAGAACTCTTTTTGACAGGGTAAAAAGGGTGTTGTTTTACATTACCATTGAGCAATTTTAACCAAAGTATGTTATAGACTTTTTATTAAGATCCTAAAGAATCATATCAACTTGTGGAAAATGGGCATCCGTGACTCGTAACTCGCATAATTAATTGGCAGAGCACTTCATTACAAATAAAAGTTGTTTTCATAATTAACATGTTTTAAATGGCACTACCCTAAAACATCTTTCCTTTTTCGTTGATGTCGCTAAATTAACTTTTTGACCAGCTGTCACCTTTCATGCTGCAATAAAATTATTGCAGTCCTACATTTTAAATTTGCTATTTCACTTATGTCACGTATAGTGTGCCCAAAACGTCATGTTAAGGAAATACGTCACATTTAGATGGGCTTTAAAAAAACATTTAATTAACACATCAAACATGATCTAAAATATAAATATATAACAATTAATAATAATTTATTTAACAAAGATGCATTAAATTGATCAAAAGTGACATTAAGTAATTCTTTTTTTTTTTTAATCCTAAAATATTATTACATTTTGTGGTTTGTTTTATAACAAATATATGTTTGTTTGTTTTTTTACAAATATATGAAATATTTTGTGGTTTATTTTTTGACATTTTGTGGTTTCTACAAAAAATATTAAATATTTTGTGGTTTATTTTATAACATATTTTGTGGTTTCTACAAAAATATATGCAATACAACTGTTTTCAACATTGATAATAATAAGAAATATTTCTTGATCACCAAATCAGCATATCAGAATGATTTCTGAAGGATCGTGTGACACTGAAGACTAGAGTAATGATGCTGAAAAATCACATATAACTGTATATATATATATATATATATATATATATATATTTGTGTGGTGAAGCTCCTTTTGAAGTTAGATTACAATATAAAATATAAAATTTATGTATAAAATACAGAAATAACTGTTATACAGTATAATGTCCCACTGGATAAGAGTATCTGCTAAATGATTTAAATGTAAATGTAATTAAGAACAAGGTCTAGTTTAAAGCTGCTTTGGATGCCAACAAAAAAGGTATGTTTCAATTCTAGGGTTGCCATAATGTCTGTACATAACTTTTTACCTCATATTTCTATATATGAGTTCTGCTGCCTATAAAAGCTTTAGTTTAGTGAATTCAGACCTGCAATGTGTTATTATCTGCTGTATGTATTAAAAACAAAAGCCCTAGAGTGTGATTTCATATTGTGATGACTGTAACTCTGGAGTAAATGTGAGATGTAAAACTGCTACATTTCTAGACTGATTCACCATATTCCATATAGTTGTGTGTGTGTGTTTTTAATGTATTTTTTAGTAAATTAATTTTTCAAAAACATAAAAAATCTATTCCATTATAAACAATTTACTGGAGTCTTTAAGGGCCAATAAAACACATGTCAGAGTAGATTTATGGAGTTATGTTAAATACATTTCTACGCCTCAAACCTTGGTGAAGAAACTCACAACTATTAATATAACTTGAAAACAACCCGGCTGTGACAGACAGAATCAAAGAAAGAAAGGAGGCAACAAACGCCCTTACAATAACAGATACTCAGAGAGCTTTAATTAGACTGCTGATACCACACACACCAAAACCTCCTGTCAAATACCACAGCTCAGCCAGAACGTGGGATCACAATGTTCTAACTCCGGTCATCTGGATGAAAGAATCATCTCTCCACACTGACCAGAGCAGAACAGGTCCAAAAGAGATGCCCACAAATGACAGACACAGGCCCAATCACACGCCACCACCCTTTCCAACGCAGCACACACTGAACCCTCTGAGCACTTTAGTCAACCCACAAGCACACAAAATCAAATCAACATGAACACAAAAACTGTAAACACCACATGAGGTTAACCAAAATGCCTAGAATGACTTTCAATGAAGATAAAAATATTTCTAGATCCACACACGCACTTTTGAAAGATCGCGACACGGCTCAACGTGCTGTGACAGCCCAAGCAGCCCAAGGGAGCAGATCCTAGCTGATTTGATCACCGTCAAGACAACTCGTCTTGTGTACGAAGCTTTCAGCTGCAGTGTGTGAAGTGCTAATGACAGTTCTCAAAGGGCCGTCACACACTCTGATCTGTGTTTTTATTTTCCCCAGAGCGCCGGCAGCCACGGATGCCGGACCGTTTGATGTCTCGTGCCGAGAGATGTGAACCAGCATTCTTTCAACTTCTATCCAGGTGGGTGTGTAGGATCTCTTAATTGGCTACCAATGCAGCTGTCTCGTCTGACACGCCACTCGACACTTCTGTGCTGTGAGTTACAAGCGTCTGATGTTTGTTTGTACGCTCGCGTACGCTAGCTTGCGCCGCTGGATTCGAGAAAGAGGCCCTGTGACTTTGCAAAAAAAGGATTCACATTCCTAAAGCGCTGTGGCCTTGATTTACTGAATGTTCGCATGTATAAAGCCTCGTCCAAACTTGATAGAAAGTACAAAAAATGTCTAAGCTTAGACATGACTCAATATACAAGCAAAAACTCATGTAAAAAGGGTTTATAATACAGCATTTCTGCTCACCACATAAAGTGAAATTTACAGCAAAAAACAGCAGCTGTTGTTGCCGAAACAGTAGCAACATTTTAGATATTACAGGAATTAATTTTTTTTATAGTACAAAACAGTGTTATATACAGTATATACAAAAACAGGAGAAATATAATTATATAGATAGTTATATAATTATAGTTATAATTATATAGAAAAATTATTATATTAATAATAGTGGGAATGTCAGTTTACAGTTTTTCACTGTAAATTATAAGAAGACTGTTACATTTTTACTTCCAAAATCTATATATTTAACAGTAAAATGTCCCATTAGATCTATTAGAGTTTTTTTTTATTATATATAGTAACGGAAATTACACTTAAGCAATTAACAAGTTTTTTTAATTATTAAATTAACATTAACTTCAGTTTTTTATGATGTGTGATTATATCACATACTTAAATGATATGGTAAATTAATTATGTGTTTACAATTAATATTTAGGGGGAAAATGCAGTGGCAGAAATTCAGTGGTGGGTCGTCAGGGCCAGCAAAGCCTTCTCTGCTGGCCTAAACACTATCAGAATCACTGATTTAGTTTAATATATTTTTCCATGAATGTGTATTAAATTATTTCCAATAGTCTATTCTCTTAATTTCATAGCTTTTCTCTTGGTTGCCCTGCTTCCAGCAGTGTATGTTTATATCAGAGCTTTTATCCAATCATATTTCAGCAATCGTGTTGCCAGGGTCAAAGAAATCTGCCTTTCTCAGGTTAAGATTTTCAGTGCATTTTGAAAAAATATTTGCCTACTATATTTAGTCAATCTAAAAACAGTAGTCCTAAATGACTGCAAAAAACAACCACACACCTCCTCGGCACCGGATCTGTGAAAGACTAGTGAAGATGAAAAACCACTAGAGTATGGTAGGTTCATTTTCATTTTTGACTCTTTTATCGCTTGATGCGTTGTATGCTGATGTTATTTGCGCGATATAAAGCCAGGTTTAAGTTTCCGTAAGAATATCTCACTTTCCCGAGTGGAGCTGTATTAACCGGTCTTTTCCTCCGGCCGCAGCGCCGCTGGCAGAGGCAGACCAGCGGGGAGATGAGAGTCACAGAGGTACATTAAAACACATGTATACACTTTTCTTCATCGTCTTGTATGAATTATTTTAATGTTACTTGCTCACTTTCCTAGTAAAGCTGTGCTAACCAGTATTTTCCTCCCGCAGTGCGCTGGCAGACCGGCGGGAGACTCGTGAAGACGAAATAAAGCAGTAAGAGAACATTAAATTGTTAGGTCAACTTTAAAACACATGTAATCACCTTATTTGTTTTATACCAATGCTATCTGTAAGGTATAAATACGTTTGGGTGAATAAATGTATGTAAGAACATCGGATGGACTGTATCTGTGTCATTTTGTTAGGTTAATGCTTCAGCTACAGATGATGTGTTGCGCAATTGTTAATTGGGTTTCTTTCTTTAGTAATGGCATTCATTCTCGCTACATAAGATACCTGTCTGTTATGTAGTGCCCTGTTATACTGCATTACTGTGTAATATTTATGGTTTCTATAGCCGTGGCATCATTATGATGGTATGAAGAGATGGATTAATTCATGTAGGACGCCACTGAAGGCCTAGGTGTAAAATGCACGGCCCGCCACTGCAGAAATTTTACATTTCTACATTTTGCCTAAACTGGCTGACAAAACAAAACAAAACAAAACAAAACAAAACAAAATAAAATAAAATAAAATAAAATAAAATAAAATAAAATAAAATTTCTGCAGGGCTGTTTGAGTCACAGCTTTTGTTGTTAGCTTAACATTTTGTCATCCCCTGAAATCCAGATCAAGTAAGTCACCTTGCACAGCAACTAAAAATGTAGCATTGAACTAACACTTAAACAAGTGAATTTTTTCTTTGTCTTTGCCGGGGACACCACAAGTGTCCTATTATTCAGTGAGAGCCAAGAGAGTGTGACATGACTAACATTTGGTGAAGTTACCAAATGCAAAACTCTTCTTTAAATACAGGTGTGACCAACTTATTTGCAAATGTGGATGTGCGCAGTTAATCTTAGTTAAATCACCCGGAATAAGCCTACAGACACACACGCAATCTGTAGATTGTACTAGCAAATTAGTATCCTTTTGTCGGGTACCTTACATTATTAGTGCACTTTATTTATTATTTATAGTAAATCTAGGTTTGTGCGTCCAAAACGCAACAGGAGCCGTGCTAACAGGACAAGGCTTGCATCGCTTTTTTTGTCCTTGGTAGAAGGGATTGGCAAGAGAGTGTGTCTGTGGTTTGAACTGTTAAGAAGAATTTGAAAAGATGACTGACACCTACTTGCTGCCTCAGAAGTCGGGGAGGCACTAGACAGAACTGATATCAATAAAACAGTCGAATCCAATCTAAAAGACCTTTATCCCGAGTGTTTAGGTACTTTTTGACTAAGCTTCCTCTTCCTCTTCCACCTCACACATATTGACAAGAGCTGTGTGATACTGAGGGAGACAGAGAGATTGAGTTTACAAAGACTTCAAGATGACTCTTGATGGCTAGCGGCTTTTTGGCCCTCATACGCTCTTCTGAACATACCCAGGGCAGTTGAGCTTCAAGAGGAGTCAGCCACTCATCTGACCTCAGGTTAGGTCTGAATGCTGGAGACATGTTGCTGCTTTTAGGTTTTAAAAAAAATAACAGCAGTGAGAAATAACCACAGATATTGCAGAGAAGTCTCATAAGGGAAATGTCACTATAGAGACGTTACCCTGCACCACGAAAACATAAACTCATTGAAGTAGGTCTAACTGCAATATGATTTTTCTTCAGGACACAAATTTTAGATTGGCCATCAAGTGGTAACCAAACACAGTACTAAAATGACATAAGTAAGCAAGCAATCCTTAAAGGGGTCATGAACCGAGAAACCAAAATTCCCTTGATCTTTTGACATATAAGAGGTCATTATACTATAAAAAACATCCTGTAAGTTTCAGAACTCAAAACTTTGTTAGTCTAAAAACAGCTTATAGAAGGCAGTTCCAAATGATGATGTTTTTTGATGTAAAAAACTTGATAACATTATAAGTGGACCTCAGAGAACAGTACAAAATGAAAAATAATAGCAATTTCGTGACCCCTTTAAATTCATATATTAATATTAATAATGTATCTTGTGAAATTTAAGATAATGATTTTCTGCTGAAAATTCAACTTTGCATCACAGGAATATATTACATTTTAAAATATACTTAAATAAAGTTTTCTTCTAAATTGTAATAATATTTCACAATATTTCACTGTTTTTATTGTATGTTTGATCAAACAAATATACCAACCCCAAACTTCTAAATAGTAGTGTACAATCACAATAATTAATTAAAAACTACAGAAAAGCACCCTATTAGTTGCCCATAAACCTTGTGTGCTATATCCAGTGCTTAATTTTTCAGGAACAGGATTCGGCAGGATCCGGCTCAATTTCAGATTTTGGATTTTTGCGTTCCGGTCATTGTTCTTAAATTAAGGATCCGGCATTAGATCGAGAGCAGGTTTATGTAGATTAGGGTGACCATACGTGCCATTTTCCCAGGACAGGGATTTCTATATTGCCTAAAATATCTAGGTTTTGGCTTTGTTTGCGTGTGCAGACCGATCGGTGTTTGACATCAAAATACCTCGAGAGCGTTTTGAAAACATAAGGAACCGTCTGTATGGTACTTTGATGTCATACACCGATCGGTCTGCACATGCAAACAAAGCCAAAACCTAGATATTTTAGGCAATATAGAAATCCTGGCCAGGACGCGTCCTGGGAAAATGGCACGTATGGTCACCAAATACATCTACTAATGTAGATGTATTTGGAGGTTATGTAGCCTTTTGGTCCTCAACATATTTTTGACCATGACCAATCAGCTTTCTTAAATTCAAACTCGCTCTCATTGATTGGTGCTTACTGCTTATTGTTTTGTGAGCAGCGGAACATTTGGAGAGAGTGTAATAATACCAGAAATACCAGAAATAATACCAAATAAAGTGAAATATTATAATGTATAAACATTATAAACACTATAAACATAGTGTTTAACACTAATAACATAAACATCACTCCAAAACAAATCAATTAAATGTAACGGTATTCAGAACAGAACAAGAATGAAATAAAAATATATAAAGCTAAAGAAACCAAAACAAAGTGAAACTGAAAGTACCAGGCGTTGGGCTCACGTACCTCTCTCATTTGGCACAAATCTGTTGCCATATTCGCAATGTATTTGAATGTTAAACTATTATTTATAATGTAGAAGCTTTGTAGGCCTACTTCACGTGCGTTCGACAGAAATATCCTCTTCACATAAGCAAAAATGTGCTTGGCATAACAGGACCAGTTATACCACGGACTATTTAAATTGACCAGTGTAACCTTTATATTTTTGGTTGACTGTATTTTATTTTGATAATGAACAGACTGCGATTTCAAGTTTGAATTGCGAATATATGTTGTTTGTGTGTGTGTGTGTGTGTGTGTGAGCACGCGAGGCGCCGGCGCAATTGAACAGCTTAAACATAAAATATAAATTTTTTGGTCATACAGATAAGAGTAAGACATAATTCGAAAGTACAAAGTGTTTACTTTTATTTTTGCACACTCAAAATAACAACAGAACATTTGTGCTTTTGTAAAATAAAGCAAGGATGCGTGTTTGTGGAGCGCCGCGCCTCGATCTGTTTTAAAACTGTTAATTATTTAAGTCAGATATTTTACGTATATTAAGCTATACCTTTTATAATATATACTGTGATTGAATTTTATTTTTATGAAAACAAATTTTGTTATTTTTAATGTAGCCTATCTTAGATATACATTTTCCTTAAAGGGGTCCTATTATGCTCTTTTACAAAGTCTTGATTTTGTTTTGGGGGTGTACTAGAACATGCTCTCTTGCTTGGTGGTTCGAAAAACGCATTATTTTTGACATAATTTACATTATTAAAATACCTTTCTCTCCATCCTGGCACAAACGGCTCGATTAGTTCTGGCTTTGATGAAGGTCCGCCTTCCGAAAAACAAAATGCGTTGTGTTTGGTTCGCTGTCCCAGTGTGTTGTGATTGGCGAAAAAAGTGAAAAAGCATAATAGGACCCCTTTAAATCATCCTGGCGACCAATTTTTGACCCAGGGTTTGAAATCCTGTGTCCTATTAGGTCCATGCAGAAATTGTGAACGATGCTATAATTGTGGCATCACCGTTTAGTGACGTCATTGAATGTTCCGGGAAAACTGAAGTTGTATTGTCAGTGTCGGTCACAGCGCCTTTTAATTGCTGTTTTGGATCCGGCAATTATTCATTTACAAATTAAGCACTGGCTATATCTAAAGTTTTTTGAAACCATATGATAGCGTTGAGTGAAGGACAGACTACCAAGATACTAAATACTATAGATTTAAATAGTTGTTTTGGTGAAACTGGATAAAAGTCGCTGGAGAAACGTTTACTTTTGAGAGTGCACTGGATACAGAGTTGATTCCAGCACACTCTCTGAATGTTTTTTGAACCATGCCCTCTTTTGCACTACAGCAGCGACATGAATAAAACTCGAGTTAAAAAATATGAATTATGAATCAGTCTTCAAATCATTAGAAATACTAGCCTCATTTTCTCCCTGTGATTAGACATTTCTACAGCGGTGAGAAGGAGACATAAATCATAAGAAAAAGAAGACGACAAATGTACTGTAAGAAAGCAACACTTTGAAATAAAAACCATGACCTGTTACTAGCCTTGTCACTTGCTCAGAAATGGTTTGCATGCTCTGGATGTCTGAGTTATTCGAGCCCAGGGGGGGTTCTGCCGACTGAAAATGAGATCCTACCCCAGAGGCCCCCCTAGATATGGCAGCCCTGTACACAAGGGCAATTCCTCCACTGCCTCAGTTAGTCAATCAGGCTGAGAGACAGAGAACAAGTGAGGGGGTGCCATTTTTGGGCAGCAAGCCTTGGATGCTTTTCAGTGAATATAAAATAAATTAGCTATTTTATATATATAGGAGAGGAGTATAGAATAAAACCAGGAAAATGAGAACCACTGAGAATGCCAAATACCATTGGAAGCAATATAATAACGTTCTGATCTTACTCACACATACACACACAGGAAAGAAAAACACAAATGAGATCAATTTTATATCTCAAGTTGTTTCTCCTAGACAGCAATGAGATTAAATGGAAAGCAAATGAAATCTCCTGCTCCCTAGATTTTGCCATAAAAGCCATTTTAGTAATCTTGCATCTGTTTCTTCTAGGGTTTCAAATTCAGAATCAAAAGTTAAAAGTTTTCAACATGAACCAAAACATTTCCCATTAAATAAAAGACAAGATAAAAAAAATGAAATTAAATAAAAAATAGAAAAGATGTGCTATCCACATTAATTTTATACCACAGCTCTATAATATCACTGTATGTTTAATTCGTCTGCATTTTTTATTTGTCCTCAAGGAATTTTACTCTGCAGCTTTTTTTGCATTTTCTCTACTGATGTGGGAAAATCTGTGAATACTGCAAAATGAACTTAAAAATGACAAAAACATATAGAGTCCTACTACCTATTTGTAGATAAAACACAATCAAACTAGCCAAGACATTAATAGGTAAACCATAATAGTTAGGGGATGGACAGCACATTTATTTTAGCATAAGTTTCGTTTTCATCTGCAAGGTCAATAAAAACGTTTAACGGTGCACATATACTAAGAGACAAATTGGCAAAAAACATACAGAACTTAGCTGGAATGAAATTCCTAATTCATCCCTTAAAACCTTGCTCCAAGTGTGAGCAGAATTGAGTTGGATTGTATTCACTTTCTCTCTGTAGCATTAGATTACAATCAGAGACATAATGAGGGGCTCTGAAATGCAATTATTTTAAATGGTATTGTAAAATGCTGTGTCCTGAGGGTTAATACTCCATGATATCGAATCATGGAAAGGAAAAGTAATGAACTGGCTCACAGACATGACTCTCCGCCCTCTGGTTTCCACCAACACACACACATACGTACACACACACACACACACACGCACACACACACACGCACACACACACACACACACACACGCACACACACACACACACAATTGCAGATGCATAATGAAAGCACATAAACATGATGACGATGTATTCACCTAAGGCCTTCATTAATAATTCATGATTCATATTCAGGGCTTTTATGAAAACGCCCTGGTATATTTTCAGATTTTTTTGTCTCAGTAAATGCAACACTCCTCCAGTCTGACCTTTTTACCTCTTCTAATGCAACATAACTGAGACGTTTAAATCTGGATGTTTAAGTCGCAAACATTCTGTGTCTGCATCTTGACAACGTGCCATTCCTCAATAATCAGATAATCTAATTAAAAAAACTGTGAGCACGGCAAGCTGTAAACTACAAGGGCTCATTTTCATGGCTGAGGTTTGAGATTCTGCTGAGGCCACGTTTTCTCCTTTAGAGTCTAACCCCATTGTACCTTCAGCCTCAAAACCCTGCCAATCTTCTGCGGGGAATCACACAAGAAGATCTCTGAAATGTCAGCCTGACAGAAGCACTTTTCCCTGCCCTTCCCACCACTGCAGCAGAGCCACCGGAGGACGGAAAAGGGTCACTAACAGTGTGTGCATGTGCACAAAATGTGTGCGTATGCATGTACAGCTGTTAGCTTTAGATCGTGACACTAGGGTGCCAGATATGCATGTATGGCATCTAAATCACTGTGGTGTTATGTAAAAAAAATGCAAAGTGTGTTTGTGGACACTCTTTTTTCTGCTGAGCTCCGGAAGTGAGCCCCAAGGCGAACCCCTTTGACCTTTCCAAAATGTTACTGCCCATTTGGCATGGCAGCCGCAGCTAATAAAACTTTTATAATCATGAATTTTTTATTCCAATCCCGCTTCAGGCCTTGGGCTAACCAGGACCATGGTAGCCCGAGACCCTGAGAGAGATTGAGAGATGTTGTGGGAGGCTGTGGCTTGAGGTTTCATCATTCTACCCCCTGAGTTTTGACATGTTAACATTTGGAGCAATATAAGTGGCATGCATTTCAGTTTTTTTTAAATGAAAATGTTTCTTTTCTTGCCTCTTCCCTCTCAAAAAAAACAACAACTAGAAAAAACTAAAAAACAATCACAATGAATTCTGGGAACTAACTGCAGCCCGGTAATAGCAGTCATCTGCGTAGGGTCCACAAGACAAAGCAGTCCTTGGTTTAAACGTTGCTTAGAAACTGCTGACCCCATATCCATATTTTCATGGCCAACTATGTATGGGTGAAATTAGGAAATTCAGAAAAATTCACAGAAGGTAATGGCGCTGGAGTAAATGTCTTAGGTTTTAAGGCAGAAAGCCCCCACACAGGATTTACATCTGCATGAGTCATCAGAGAAGAAGATTATGCAAGCTGCCCCCTGGTTCTTGTACAGTGTTTCATAATGACCTCCCTACACTCTAATGATGCTGACTTTCCATCACCATTTATGGGCCATATTCTACTCTGTAACCAAGCACAGTGACTTTTTTTCTTTTTTCATTTCCCTGACCTTCTGTGTGTGCATTTACATGATTGCATGAGTTCTTGTATGTGGGTATTTTTGTCTTTGCAACTATAAATAGGTATAGAGTGACTGCTCATGTAGGTGTATAGAACGACAATCCTGACAGACAGACAGAGGATAACAGGCAGCGACAAATAGGGGACATCTGGGAAAAGATACTTACGGTTGGCAAAGTTTGATGAGGTCCTGGTCGGTGGTGCCAGGCGGAAGGCCCCGGATGTACAGGTTGGTTTTACTGAGCTGCTCCGCTGCACTGTGGCTGCTGCTATTGGTGCTGGGGCTGGGCGGAGCCATGGGAGGAGGGGGCGGGGCATATGACTGCTGCAAGACAGAAAAAGGCACAAGTTGTTATTAAAAATTGATATGATTTATATTAGATTACTGTAATATGCACTTTGGAACAGCAAGATCTCATGACTTGAAGATAACAAAAATTAATCTCTAATGGGCATCTCTAGCCACTGTGAGCTTAAACACATGCCTTTAGGTGAAGAGTTTATGAGTCAATGAACCTTAGAGTCGACACCATATTTAATATAAAACAAGGCTGTGAGGGAGAGATCCACAGTCTATTCAATAGATTGTACAATCGTAATTTCTAACACCTTATCTAGAATGAACTGGACTTTTAATTTGGTTTCCAACCACATAAGTGCAGTAAGTAATATTGTAGCAATATTATAAAAGACAATTAGCAGTACTAATGTCATGAATAAAATGTACTTTACTATTCAGTAATAGCCTATTTTAAGTAAATTTGCTATGCTTAATTTTATTTTACATAAAGACAGGTAATAATTGAAACGTTAACAAGCCTAAGATGCAAATTATCTTACTCCATTCTATGTATTTGCAAAAATTTTAATAGAATTCCGGTCCTGGTTTCTGAATTGTCAGTTACAACATCACAAAAACAGATTAGTCTATAATAAATTGTCTTTGGTCGTTATTTAGTTAAGTAAAATAACTCATTCAAGCTCTAGCAAACTCTGCTCTCTTCTTGAACATGCGTTGTCCGTGACTGTTCTGGCGTTTCCACTTGCGTTCGGCGGAAGAAGAAATAGCCCCTATCATTCATACGCCATTATCTGGAAACAGCAAAGTAAATTTTTACGTATTAATGCTCATGATGTCATTAAAGTGAAGCCGCCATGCCGCCATATTGGCATTCCCTAGTATTCCCATACATTCTATTGAATTAATAGGAAATCATACGATTTTCATGAGAAAACATCACCTAACAAGTCAGCGTTTTTATATTTTAAGTATCCCTGTACATTCTTTCAATGTAAACGTCCTTAGCATGCAAACAGTTATTTGTTTAATGTCGGGAATTTCCCAAAGACTATAGAATACCCAAGACGTGTCACTTGTATAGTTTTGAATGGGGAAAAATGCAACGCTCAATATGGCCACTCTATCGAACGAAGCCCGGCCTTCTGAGTAAAAGAGCCAATCCCTAATCGGTAAAGTCAGCGCGTCACTGCAGCTGCTGTTAGAAATCCCGGTTGCTACAGAAACAGTAAGCGTTCTGAGACGTGCGTCTAGGACTCCGCATGTGCACTGGCAGATCTAGCCTGAGAAATAAGCTTTTTTTAACGCTATTTGAGTAAAATAAACAACATTTATGATACAGTTGCTGTCAGATTTCATTGGTGATTTCAAATATGAAATTTAATCGTAAGTTTGGCAACCAGTTTTGGAGAATTTGATGTTTCCCCATTCAAAGAGATAGGAGTTGCACTTGCATGCCCGAGAGGCGTTTCAAAGATGGCCGCCGAGTGACATGACTTGCCTTAAAGGGATGACTTGAGGGTGAATCATTTATGGGCTAATTTGCATTTTTGGGTGAACTAACCCTTTAAAGGGACTTTGGAATTTCCCCTGCTTATTAAAAAGTTACGTTCATATACATTACAGTAGCGTAGCCTACATCCGATGAACATGATAAACATCCGACAGACGAAATCCCTAACATATGTATAAAAAATTACAAAGTGCTCATTCTGAAATCTGAATAACGATTCATGCTTTGTAGTATACACATATACCTTAATTCGCCTTGTACAGTTATTCATTGTTTATGTAATTTTGTTATAGTGTTTTTATCCATAATGTAGGCTAACTGCAAATTGCCTATTTCAACAATGATTTCATTAACAACATTAATTTTGAAGCAGGTAATGATTTAAACGTTGGTTTAATTATTAATATATACACAATATTTTACATGGAAACGGTAATGCTAGTGAAACGCCATATTTGCGCGATCTTGGAGAGTCTGAAATAGATGTTGCTCAATCAGGACATTAAAAATATACACATCATAACTTATTCAGAGAAATAACGCTGACTTCATATGGTACGGACTTCAAGACATGAAGCTTTATTTCCAAGACGATGCATGGTAAACTTTTAATTTCAATACAACATAGAACAATATAGTAACAGAGGCTTGTATTATTCATTGTATATTTGAATCGATTTTGGATGTTTAATAATTCCTGCATAATTACGTACAGTACATAAAGATATATATTTTGTGTTGGATCAGTTACCTGTGTCGGCAAGTGTTCGCAGCAGACACACCCATTTAAATATATCAGGTATCCTGCCCAAAAAGACCATAAACATTGCAGATAACATCTGAAGTAAAATTAATTTACATATGTGTTACGGGGCAGACAAGACGTGAGACGTGCGGATCCATGTGCAAGCTTTATTCACAGGCGTCGTCAGAAACAGGCAGGGGTCAGACAATGGCGAACTGGTATGGAGAAGACAAGGCAAGGGCAATCCGGTAAACTAGCGAGGGTCAGTCGACGGCAAACGGAATGAGCGTAATCTAGTGCGGGAGCCATTACAGGAGTAAGTAATATAGATCAGTGGTATTAATATTATATAAAAATATAAGTAATATAAGTAGCATAATAATCTGTATTAGGATCAATGTTTACGTGAGGACTGATACTATCCATACAACAAGAGCACCGATATTTCAATTTCAATCCGCCCATCACTTCTGAAGTCTGGCCTTGTGCTCACAGCTGATTGGTCCAGAGAATGCACTGCACCTGCAGCTCCGACTCCAGTTTGGATGTATATTGTAAGTATTTTCAATACTTTGCCAGCTAAATCATCGTCAGCAAGGTACTTTACAACTACTGTAAAAAAAAAAAATGTTGACCTAACTCAAAAAAAAATAAGGGAACCTATCGCAATCAACTTAAGTTAACTCAACTAGCAACCGACAACTTAAAAACTTTAGTTCATCTAATGAATAAAAGTCAGTCTACTGAGTGTTAAAAGATCTGTCAGAGCAACCAAAATTTTTTAGTATTTAGCAACGCTAATCTTTTTTAACAATCTCCAGTCTTTTAGATTTATGTTTATTTTCAAAGCCTACTACATAATATGGGTAGTATTTGCCTCTTAAAACTAAAGAGAGTTCACAGACGGCCTCCATAGCCGTTACAGGACTGGCAGAGGGGTCCCAGACGGCCTCCCTGGCCGGAACAGAACAGAACGAGAGTTTATAAATGGATACCACTGACACCTCTGAAGGTTCTGCAGCAAATGCCGCCACCTCTAAAGGATCTACAGCAGTACCATCAGGAAACAGGGAAAGTTCATGAATATTCTCCTTAACAAAACAGGCATAAAAGATCTGTCAGAGCAACCAAAATTTTTTAGTATTTAGCAACGCTAATCTTTTTTAACAATCTCCAGTCTTTTAGATTTATGTTTATTTTCAAAGCCTACTACATAATATGGGTAGTATTTGCCTCTTAAAACTAAAGGCAAATATTTATGCTGATAGAAAAATGTATTAAACAAGTTGTAATGAGATGCACATATACAGTACCTCAGCACACTATTCTCAAACATGGTGAGGATCAACAAATTTTAAATCAGTAAAAATATGAACTCTGATCAACATGACAGCTAACTGACAGTGACAACAGCAGCAGCATAAATTAAGCCAGTAAAATTTAAAACAATGATAATATTTTAATAATAAATAACATAAAATGTTTTCAAGCTGCAATGCATGCTGGGAACTTGTGCAATAATGTTCAATCAAAAATTGTTTGTTCAGATGACTCAATTTGAAAAGTTGGGAGAACATTTGGATATGTTGTGAACAAATACTTGAGTATCTAAGTAAGGTAAACAAAACAACTTTTGCCAGTGACATGTTTAGAGTATTTTTGTTCAGTTCACACAAAAAAATTAAACTGACTTCTCCTAATAAAAATTCTTTGTTCAGGCTACTTTTGTACATTGGTTAGTAGAACTTTTCGAAAGTTGGATTTTTTTACAGTGTACTTATATCCCTCACAGTTTGTTTTAATTTGCGTCAGTTTAAATACAGCTTCTACCCTAACTAAGATTCAGTGAGGCTTTTGAACCGCATACACACTGAGCGTTCAATATTTTCTGACAGACACAGCAGTCAGATATAGAAACATCACTGTGACAGTTAGACTGTGGCAGGAGAGCTATTATTTATGTGTGTGTGCGCTTTCCTAGTGATGTCTATGTAATGGACTGTGTGTGTGTCTGGCCCGCGCTTTCTCTGTGTTTGCGATAATCATTGGCTGTCAGTTGTGCTGTACACTGGCAAGTCTCCCCTGGCATTAATCTATTACCTGCACTTCCCCACAGCCTGCAATTTCCTCCAGACAGACTTTAAGACAGACAGACAGACAGATGGGCCTATCGCGGCTCGAATAGATTCTGCATTCATATAATTCACACACCCCTGTCCCTCAGGCTACAGTTATGAATGAACCCATTGAATTCTCAGGAATACAACACACAGACAGGGAATAGAAGACGAAGAACTGCCATTAAAACACACGCATGTGCATAGAGGGAAATATATGCCTCATGTACCAAATGAAAAAGTAGGGGATTTTATATGAATATGAGAAGGTTGGGGCCTAAGCACATTGCATGAACAATTACATACATACCAGCAGTGTTGTTAATAGGTAACTAAAAGTAGCGCCATTACTTTATTTTCCTTCGCATGACAGTTCTTTATGTGTTGTAGCGTTTCCAGTAACAAGCTTCTTTTTCCAACTTGTAGTAAACAAACGCTTCATTTCTGCGAGTCCAAAGAGTGAACAAACACACACTCTTAAATGGTCGAGTGTATGTGTAAGCTAGGCCTGGAAAGTCATTCTAGTGAATTGGTTCGTTGTAAACCGTACCCTGACTCTTCCCCCCAAACCATATGGAAAGTCAGAATTATTAGTAAATCGGTTTGCCGTAAAAATTCCACTCTTTCATGTAATTCGCTCGAGAATTCGTTCGATAATTCAATTCGTCCTGGTTGCTTCCAGCTTCGCTACTGATTCGTAAAAAACTTCCTGTTTTACTTGCAGAAAAATATGATTACATGAATGAATTATATAAATAAATGGAAATATATATACTTTGTCAAAAGTAATGCAGAAGTAACTTAAAGTGTTATTTTGCCCAAAACAAAACAAAAAATGCAGTGATGCAATTGTTAATTTTTTTATAATATGTAATATAATATTGTATAGCATTACTTTTAAACCTAATGTTCCCCAACACTGATGCACACATAACTCTGCCCCAAAAGCTGTGTCTTAGTGTGCCAGAACCCTACATGAAATCTGGATATAATAAATACACCCAATTCCCAGAAACTATACACACCATATGCGTGTCTGACATGCCTGACATGGCTTCAGGCAGTCATGCACGCACGCATGATCTGACTGCACAAAAAGCTTCCTGTGTGAGTGGAAGCTTATCAGACCCACCCGGCCCAGTTCTCCTCAGCAGATCAGGGGCCTGGCCTCCGCAACACGATGCCGGGATGGAGACAGACCGAGTGCAAGAGAGCAAAAGCTCGGCTGATCAAAGTGCTCGCCACAGACACCTCTTTCAGCCAATTTGTGCAGCTGTCAGGGGCACGGCGATAGCGCGTCAGGGTGTGTAGTGTGTCAGGAGTCATGATGGGGGAAGCCTTTGAAACGTCAAAGGCGTTCACTTTGCCGTCAGACAGGCTGGGATTAGAGGGAAAGGGAGAGATGATGTTGCTTTTACAATGGACTCCAGCAGGAATCACACACATACACATACTCTTGGCGTCTCTATAGCCACACACACTAACAAATCCCATTCATTCATACAGCTTTAGCGGAGCCACTTAAGTCAAGCGAGGAGACCCTGGGAGACAAATTGTCTGATGATAGATGTGCTATTAGGCTACACATATGTTGTCTGAAACACATTAGCACATATAACGTTTACATTTGTGATGTGTTATCAGTTGACAACTGTTTGTCTTGGGGTTTTGCTTTGGTAAGATGTATTTATACAGTATACTTTGTAGTTGTGGCCTAGTGGTGTGTGTGTATATATGTCACTTAGGATGAACATTTTTGAGTTTTGGATAAAATTAATCATTTAACTATTATTTTACAAATGGAGAGCAGAATAAAAAAAAATCAAACATTCTAACTAACCTAATGGCAACTGACCTAATGGCAAAGTTCTTAAGACACGTAATGGCCCAAAAAAAAAAGGTAACTTAAAATCATTGCATATGATTAATTTCTTTTAACTGTGAAAAACTGTTAAATGGTTAACGGTAAGTTCCCCTACTATATACGGTGAAAAACTGTAATAGACACTTCATGTAATTTTACGGTAAAATACAGTTTTTGGAAGTGGAAAAAAAATGTATAATTTACAGTGAAAAAGTGTAAAAGGACATTTCCAGAATTCCTTGTGTTGCATTTCAAATTTGATGTTTTTTCTTTGAAATATCTGTTTCTTCTTAGTTTTTTCTTACCAGTTATGTTTATTAGGGTTGTATGTTACATCTAATGTTGTTAAATTACTGTTTATTGCATATTTCAGTTGCATGTGTGTCACGATGATGGTGTTTAGTGTTTGTGTGAATGACATTGTGCACCTTATATATACAGGTGCATCTCAATAAATTAGAATGTCGTGGAAAAGTTCATTTATTTCAGTAATTCAACTCAAATTGTGAAACTCGTGTATTACATAAATTCAATGCACACAGACTGAAGTAGTTTAAGTCTTTGGTTCTTTTAATTGTGATGATTTTGGCTCACATTTAACAAAAACCCACCAACTCACTATCTCAACAAATTAGAATACTCCATAAGACCAATAAAAAAAACATTTTTAGTGAATTGTTGGCCTTCTGGAAAGTTTGAGATGCACCTGTATATATAAATATATATATATATATATATTGGCCTTCTCAGCTTGTGGTGAGCTTTGGTTGCACCTGCACTTGCTTTTGGTGGTTATCAGTGTATTACAAAGGCACAAAACAGATTTCAGAAATTCAATAGGTTGGTATATTAACATTATATCAGTTAATAAAATACGGTTTTTAATTGTAAATTTAAGTTAAATATGTAAACCCTAAAATGTTGCTACTTTATTTTTTACAGTAAAATTCTGCCAACCACAGCTGCCAGTTTTTTTCCGTAAATTTTACAGATTTTTTTTACAGTGTAAGTACAGTTGTTGCCCAGCCCTAGCTAGTAATTGGTGGATGCTGTTTAGCTTTGGTGCTCATATAGTCTGCATGAGTTTGAGTCCGGCTTGTGTCATTTGTTCCATTCCTCTCCCATCATTTCTAGTCATCTCTATTCTGTAGCTTTCAATCAAAGCGGGAAAAGGGCTGAAGCCTTCCAGAGAAGAGGAAACCTGCTATTGTCCGCTAATTAAACAATTCCTGCCTTTCTTCTCCTTGTCTTTTGCTTTCTCTCATCCCTGTCTTCTACCACTCTAATGACTGTAATCTGTCCATTCAGCCCCCCTCTTCTTCCGCAGCCTGGCTTCTGTAAACCGTCTCCTCCCCACCCCCTCCTCTACTACGGATAAACCCATCCATCCCTCCCGCTTCCCCTCCTTCCCTCCGTATCCCAGGGTTGGCTGATACGTAGCTGGGCTCTGCTCTTTATGAAAGGGTGAGTGATGTGCACACACATTATCTCCTCGCTGCACGCCCAGATAGCCTTCATTTCCCTAAAGAGTACTCCAGTCACCAAACAATTAGTACTTCTTTGAGAGCCCTCAAAAATAGGTTTCGAATGGCCACCTCTTCTCTCCTCCAACCCCTCTCCCTCCCTCTGTCTGTCCGTCTGCCTTTCTCTCTCTCTCTTTCTCTCTCTCTCTCATTATTTCTCCTCTGCTGTTCTTCGCAGAGAGAGATTGACCTCTATCAGGTCAGCTTTCTTGAGCTGCCTGCTGAGTATGTGGAGTTAACCCCTGCCTCCGCCAACTGTGATTATGCTTAGGCTATGGAAATGTACATGAGTGCGCACACTGCATATGCATACATTTAAAATATTCCTTGTATTCACATATTGATGCATTACTGCATGTGATATGGGTCAATGATTTATAAGACTGTCCATAATAAAGAAAAAAAAATCTAGGTTAAAATTTTATTGTACTTGTATTCATGTTGGTTTCATTTGATTTGACAGCAAAAAAAAAAAAAAAAAGAAAATTATGAGTTTAAATGTAATGACTCAGAAATGAAAAGTAGTGTAAAAATATAATTTATTTTCCTCCTTTTGAAAACATGTGAGTGTACGCATCTTAGTCATTAAATTTTTATCTGGTCAGTATTTCAGTATTTTCTTTTTCTTTACAAATATTTATGAATTTTACATTTTGTAGGGAGTAACATCATCACTGACAATTTTTACTATCTGAACTAACTGCTTTGTCATAAAAATGTTAAAATATATTTTATTTTAAGAGACTTGACAAACACAGTCATGACTTTGATTTGTTGTACTTATTCAAATATAAATAAACAGTGGAGTTTTGTTAAAATATTTTTTTTCTAAAAAATAATAATAGAAAATTATGCCAAACTCTTATGAGTTTTATTTAAAAATATATCTTCATTATGATATCAGTTGTATCACCCTGACATTTCTGACTTTATGTAAAATATATCAAAGTGAATTTTTATTACAGAAATTAAAAATTTGCTCATTGTAGAAGAGGTGTATTCAGTCAGTGTAAATGCATTTTCAATGTATTAATGCATTAAAACATTTAAATGCATTAATGGATAGATCAAAGAAAAGAGCATGATGTCATAGACACATATGCCATAAGTTTTGCCACTCTTTCTTTCCAAATGTGGAGGAAAGGTCTCATAGCTGATCCATTACAATTTGGATTCTTCTGCAGACAGCGTTCGCAACACACACAAACACACACACACATGCACTCGGCCTCGCTCCTGACGCTAGTGATCGATAGTACATGCCGTGACCCTGCTGTCACAGGGACCAGAGCAGGACACGGCGAGCATTGCTCTCCTTCCCTCAACTCTCCCCCCAGGGCTCCTTGGGGCGAGGGAAAGAATGCCGGCTATTTAGGGAAAGGGTTTGAGATCCCCTGCATCCGGACAGCGGAGGCCCAAGGAAGTCCCAAAGATTACACTGAGAACTCTGCGCACACACACTCATCGCACATAAACACATGACTCTATCTGACCCAGAAATATATTACCACATGCATTAGCCCATTAGGCTCTCAAGAAGATCTATACGTTAGAGTTACTGCAGCAAAGGTAGGAGGGAGACTTCTTGCAGAGAGAGAGAGCGAGTGAGCGAGCTTTAAGCCTTCTGTGCAAGCAGGCATTGAGTGCTCTCTGCCATTAAAGCTCATAGTCGATAGCATGCTGCATTAGAACCTCTTTGAATTGCAGAATTTCATATGAAATAAAGAGATGGTCTTCTTCTACAGCTTTCTTTTGTGCTGGAGACATAGAAAGCGATCATTACTGATGAAATGATAAACATTTGCCTTCGCTGGCATGACATTGAGCCTGTCATTGGCTTGTGACTCAACAAAGGACACTTGAAGGAAGTGAGCATGTCAATAATCAGTGTCATGAATCCTGAAAATGTCATGTCCGTGTCATCCATCATGGGCCTTTTCCCAGAAACCATGTCTGCTTATGCTGTCTAATTATCCTGTAAATATTGAATCTTAAAATATTAAATGAAATAACAATGTTTAAGAGCAGATAAAGATTCAGAGGGAGGCAATGTCTCTTTTCCCCTCGCTTGAGTTCAGCGCAGTCTCATTAGATCCAAAAGCACAGCGTGAATGTGTAGGAGTAACTGCAAGAAAGAGGCTAAAAGTCATGTGACGAGGCAATGCCTCTTTAGCACTATGATTGGCTGTGAATGGGATAATACCCGCCTGTTATGTTCGCAACTGCTCCGCTAATTGGCCTGAATGGGTCAAACTGGTGGAAATAGAAGGACTAATTGACCCTTCACTACCTTAGCAACTGTTGCCATTGGCCATTTTTTCCTCTTTTTTATATATGTCTATGGAGGGCCTGTGTGTTTTTGGACAGTTTTATTGACATTATCCAAATGTACAACACCACAGTATTGCTGGGGCTCTTATAATAGTGGCACAAGGTACCCAGAGATGTTTTTTTTTTTGTTTCTAAATCTTTAAAGGGGTCATATGATGCGATTTCAGTTTTTCCTTTCTCTTTGGAGTGTTACAAACTCTTGGTGCATAAAGAAAATCTGTAAAGTTGCAAAGACTAAAGTCTCAAATCCAAAGAGATATTCTTTATATTGAGAAGTGCTTGAGGATTTGGCCCTCAATCCCAAATTAACACGTATAACATCAGTAAGAACAACTAAATTTGCTCTCAAGTAAATAATGCAACTTCTCTGCAGTCTTTAATCAAGTTACAGAGTAATTTAAAAATTCTTTAGAGAACAAAGGCAGATAAAACGCTTTGCAATGCCACAATTATGTAGTTCTTTGCTTTTGGATATTATGTAAAGTTTGTCTGAGTTAGCAACAGTAACCAAGGGGGGCAGAGCATAGGGAAAGGTCAGTGTTGACATGGCCGTATTTGGTCACATCCAGAATGTTTAAAAAAATCTGTAAGTGAGATGATTTTAGCAAGCACTCCACTTGGTTAAATTAAAGCTGAACTTTGCCATTTCCTATCCCAGTTTGAGTCATCTGAAAAGTCTAAATGCTGTGGCTCTCTGATGCTCTCTGATGAACTTTGTTTGTTTTGGCATCACCTGACAGAGCAACAATGGCTCAACCAATAGCGTGAGTGTGGGGGTGGGATTAATGGCAGACAGTTAGAGTGCTAGGGAAACCTGTTTGAAAAAATTCATTATTTTTGAAGATAAGTTGTCTGAATTGAACGAAGATGTTCACTTCCCTCCCAGAGACTTTTTTTTTACCCACATCGTTCACGTGTTTGACCCTTTTAGAAACTACAATGCGTAATGGATCACACGCAGACTAAACAGGTACCAGAGCACTGGTCTGTACCTTTCATAATTCTTTCTGTCAGCAGGAATGTGAGGACAAATAAGCTGGCTTTAATTTAGAAGAAACTCGTTGCTCCAGACACCCAACCACACTCCAGCTTGTTAACGTCAGGCCCACGCACCGTTAATGTCATGAACGAGTTACACAAACATTCGCCCAGACAGCACTAACAACATCTTCCTCACCGGCCTCTCTCACGACAGCACAGCAAGCGAAGGTTCACACTCAGTTTGCAATCAAACTCATCAGCCTACGCAACATATGACAATCCGCGCCTCATTCCGCACAGAATCGGCTTACTGACACTAAAATGTGCAATGAAAAAATATATTCAATTAGTAAAATGCTAAATAGAAGCATTTGCACTAGTGGTCTCAAACCTTTGGAATATAATTTATTTTATAATTTATATATAAATATTTTTAAATCTATACCTTATGCTGCTATAGAAAGCCATAGCACTTTGTGAATGAAATTTTGCACTGCAGTTCTTGGCCTCTCTCTACAGCTGCTGTACCAGAACACACACACACGCACGCACGCACGCACGCACACACAGATGATAAAGAGTCTTACATGCCGCATGTCCTTGTGCCTCCCTCCACATTGAGTCATCAGCCCTGCACTCCATTAATCACACATCATCAAATGTTGTCACATCATGTTAGTAAGTGTGTGTATGTGTGTTTGCGCGTGTGTGTGGTCTCCAAATGCGATCTATATTTTGTAGCCCCCATACAGCCTTGCACTTCCACTTGCTTTCAGATGTAAATAAATAAATGATAAAAAGGCGCAGATCCATGTCTCAATGTCACCCTCTCTGGGTGTTACAGAAACCTGAAGGTTCACACTCAGTTTGCAATCAAACTCATCAGCCTACGCAACATATGACAATCCGCGCCTCATTCCGCACAGAATCGGCTCACATCTGTGGCTCTGCTGTGATGACACTGAAGGATTATTCAACCACAATTGTTCGACCTCTCGAGTATTTGCGACGCATGAATAATCATCACCACTTCCTTATTATGCAGATATATGCTAATTTATCTTAAATATATTCAAAATGCACCCCGCCTCTTTCTTCGCTGAGGTCAAGGTTTAACTAAGTTGGCATGTATGGAAATGGGCTCAGGTTTTAATTGTCCATTTTTTTCCGAAGAGGAGGAAAACTTGAAATAAAGTTTGCATGGATTTAGATGCATCTGGAATTTAGGCCAAATTCTGAGTTAATTCGTTACACAACATTAGCGGATGTCTCTCTATTTAAATACCCCTTCCTTCATGACCCGCAAAATCCCCGGCCCCTCAGGGGTAAGCGCAGCACATTCAAATACGAGGAAACAATCAGAGTGTGCTTATTTGCATATGAACGGGAGATGGAAGCCCGCAAATCCGCGGCAGTCCATTTTAATCTGAGAATGACTTCCTCTTGTATTGTTAGGAGAAACAGTCTGATAGCATTCTCTCCTCTCGTCTCCCAATCTTCCTGCTGAAATTAACATCCGAATGTGCTGCTCGCTTCGGACCAGACCGCTCGGAGAGCTGTGCAGATGGTAGCAGTCCGCCAACCTCTGTTGCCCCGGCAACAAAGTGGAGGACATGGTGAGGTCTTATCAATCAATTAGAAACGTCTCTGTTCACTAGAAGCATTGAGTCACTGGGTCATGATTTCTCCACAGTTTGTCAAATTCATTAGGGCCCTTGCCAGAGCTGCATCGCTGTTCAAAAAAAGAGGTCTGTCGCCTCAGTCAGCAGGTAAATTTTTAAAAAATGTAATTTTATAGACTAATATTCTACACTCCCAATATAATTAAACTCCATTTAAGTTTGTAAAACACATTAGTGTTCAAATTGAATCAGTTTCCTTTAGGAGAATGCAGGATGCACAGAGAAAATCAGAGGAAGTCAATGAGCCTTTTTTGGTCAAGAGTCATACACAATTCATTTAGCTCGAGAAGAGCTCACTTCCTGTGCCTTCATTAAAATTCCTTCGTCAGGTTTGCTTTTGCAGCAGGGCTTCCAAGAACTCCGGACTAGACCCATTCAAGGGAATTCCTGTCTCCAGAATCCTTTTTTTGTTTCATTCCTAGAAGCTGTCTGAGGAACAGCCATTGTTAATTGGCATCACATGACAGCTGGGTGGGTTTAGGGGTCACATCCATGTTACAGTGATTTGATGGAGGGAAGCTAAATTAAATCATTACTTTATTCAGCACTGACAGTGATGTGCACACGGTGAAGTATCAGGCTAAAGGTTCTGCTCCTGGAAAATTCCACTGGATGGGATTCGTTCAACAAAGCAAACAAATATAGAAGTGAGTAAAATAAACATTTTCTGCACTGAAAGATCTTTAGACAACTCAGATCATGGGTCATACATTCTTTAAAAATGTCACAAAAATATACCATGATGTTACTGACATACTACTGATGTGTGTTTATACTGTACATATAGTATACTGTAATATGGTAGAGAAGTAAAAAAAAAATTTAAATTTAATTTAATATTAAATGCATATATACTGTATATATATATATATATATATATATATATAAATATATAATTCATATAATAAATAAATACAAATCATATAGGGTTTAAATAAACTGTTATATTTTTTGTTTATTTTATATTTAGTTTATTTTTGTAACTG
>NW_015627540.1:223182-251205 GCF_001515625.1 Sinocyclocheilus rhinocerous
CATTGAGTGATCAGCCCTGCACTCCATTGATCACACATCATCAAATGTTGTCACATCATGTTAGTAAGTGTGTGTATGTGTGTTTGCGCGTGTGTGTGGTCTCCAAATGCGATCTATATTTTGTAGCCCCCATACAGCCTTGCACTTCCACTTGCTTTCAGATGTAAATAAATAAATGATAAAAAGGCGCAGATCCATGTCTCAATGTCACCCTCTCTGGGTGTTACAGAAACCTCAGCTAAGCTTGATGCTGACATTGAGATGGAGAGAGATAGCCAGTCTGTGGACAGAGTATTATATTCCCTCAAATGGTCACTGAATACGAGTGACATTGAAGCAGCCATTAATCAATTTTCATACCTAGTCCTTCATCAGTTCACTAAATGCTGGAGCCTGATTTGATCGATAACAGAGGAAGAGGGGAACAAAACAGACGCTGGCTGTGCAGATGATGATCAAGACATAGTCTGTGCTGGAAATGATTTAAAAAGCCATATCAAATTACCATGAAAGGTTAATTTTTTTCTTTCTTATATTGAAGGAGGTGAGAGATGCTTTAGGCTAGGTGGTATACAACATTTTTCTGTTTTGAAATTCGATGCGCAGGCATATACAGTGTTGAAGTGTGCCATTTTTCTTAGTTTAAAATGCAAAGACGAGCAAAAATAAGCAATTACTTATAAATGCTTATAATGTAATATTTGCATGTTACGGTAAATGTATTTGATATACATTTAATAGATTAAAATGTATTAAATTAAATATTACAATTAAATTATTTTTAAATTAAATATGCATAAAATGAAAAAAAAAAAGCTTTTTGCCCCAGTTGGTGTAGTTACAAGATCTACCAGCAGGGGCTTGCAGGGTCCTGCTAACCATCCAAACCTAGACCTCACGGGTTTGAGCATCCCGACCAGCCTGACACCCATTAGGGTGACCATTATTTTTTCGTATATTTCTATTGATGATTTTAGATTTTAAACAAGGCTACACAATAGTCCAGCCTCATAGATGCATGTCCAGCGGTTGTGTGGTGTGACGCATGTAGTGTTGCGTGGGTGTGCCACCGCTGACGGGAGATCCACAAGGGTGCTGCTGTGTCAGAGCACACACTCAAGGACGTGGCTGTGGTCCAGGCGTAGGACATGAGCAAGCTAAGATGATCTCTTAGCCCATGTGGAGTCCATGCACTGAACACATGTACAACGGATGCATAATATGAAGCGGACAGGATGTCATGTTACAATATATCATGTGCACGGTTATTAGATTGCAGAATACAAATATTTAGCTGCACCTCCACCTTCCTGTCCTTGTCTAATTCCTGTCACAACGCAAGATAAACTGATTTATATGGCACCACACATTTGCTGTTGTGTGTCTAGGAGATTTTGTAAACAATGCATAATTAGCTTAAAGGTATAGTTCATCCAAAAATAAAATTCTGACAGCTTATTTTTAAACTCTATTAACCATCATTTAATTCTAAACTATTTTTCTTTCTTACATTCTTGCTTGCTTGCTTTCCCATAAAATTGGTCTGTATGATTTCTGCACTACATTTGAAGTCTTCTGTATGGCAAGTATTCTTACGATAACTTTTTGTGATGAACAGTCTGATTTAACTTTTCTCTGAAAGTCTGCTCTAGTGTTTTGTGCTATTTAGCTTTAGATCCTTAAATGAATCAGTTGATCCAGTTCACAGAACCCTTCTGAATGATTTATTTTATTCTTTAACGCACTGATTCCGTGAATTGGATGCAACAGTTAACAGCCTACTGGAGAATATTCATATTCTGTTTGTCATACACAACACATCCCTTTAGAAGACTTGTAATATAGTGCAGAAGTTGTATGGACCACTTTCAGGAGACGTTTTCGTCTTTGTAGCTCCACAGCTCCAGTCTACATTTACTTTCATTACATTGAAAACCATGGCCAGGAAAATTCTTTTGTGTTCCACAGTAGAAAGAAAGCCATGCAGGTTTGACCTGCCATGAGAGTGAGTAAATAATGCCAGATTTTTGTTTTTACCGCTTGTGTTTTCTCAACTTATAAACACAGTCTGATGTGGGACGGACAGTGTTCTTTCTGTTTTCAATTCCGTGTTGTTTGTCCACCCACTCAATGTAATTATCTCTTGAGATATTTGTGTTTGCCGGACACAATGTGATCATTCATACAAATAATCAGGGTTGAGTCTCGGTGTAATGTCAACGTGGCCTGCCTGCTTTAAACGCTTGATGGAAAAGTGTGGGAGTGAAGGGAATAGAATGACACAAAAAAAAGAAAAATCCAATTATTTGTGCATAATAACAATCGTGCGGTATACGCGGGCGATTGCCAGCACGTACTAACCCGGCCCTCGCTGTCTCTCCTACTGTCTAAGTGCCAATTATGGTACAGGCGGCGGACATCCGCTTGAGCCAGGCCTCTTTCCGCTAGACCCATTAGGAGTTGCACCGAGCATGATAGTGCTGTTTAGTCGAACACTGCACCATAAGAGCCGTATACTGCTACGGTGCACCAGCTCGCAGTACACACACACACACACACATGCTTGCGCTGATCAGGCTACCGAAGTAGATGGCACGCTGTTCCCTTGCAACATCATTAAAGCAAGGGTGGGGATTTTCCTAGAGCTCTGCGTGTCTAGCACAATGCAGTCGTATCACTGTCCTCTTCTGGAATGCAGCAATGTTACCTGAGAAAAGCCTGCGTGCGGTGAGAAGGCAGGGTGGAGAGAGGGAGGGATGCATAAACGATTCGGAACGGTGACGGAGTGAAAGAAAGAGGGATAAAGGACCCAAAAAGGACATGGGGGAGAGGGAGAGAGAGAGAGAGAGAGAGAGAGAGAGTACAAGAGAGGCAGGCCCCTGTGAAGTACCTCTTGTTATTAATAATTGATTCTTTGAAAAGACTGTGCGGTTTAATTGGTGGTAAGGGGTGATCCTGGCACACACACACCTCTGGGAGTCTCTCTGCAGCTGGTTTCCAGTAATGCTGGCTCAACGTGAGGGCGAGAGAGCAGCGCTCCACTCGAGAGAGAGAGAGAATGCATTTGAAATTGAAACCTACCTGGAACGACTCAAGCTGTGTCTGGAGTCTGCAAGGAATTCACTCCAAAGCGCTGGAAAGTATACACCTTTGCATATCAGACAGCTCTCATACTGTTGTACCTGAACCAAAGGCCACAACCCGCATGCTTTGATGACAACTGCAGCTGCATTTTATTTTATAAAGCATAAATGGAATCATTTAGACTGAAATGAAAATTCTGTCATTATTTACTCACTCGAATGTTGTTCCAAACCAGTATGACTGAATTAGATCTTTACAGCAGTGTTTCATAGTGATCAGACTGCAAAAAAAATCTTATTCTTAATAAAAGAAGGTATTTTCATTTAAAATATCTTAGAATCCCTGAAATAAAATGAATATACTTTTAAGGCAACACTGCATAAGATATTAAGACTAGTTTTCCAAGAATGTACCTTAAATGTATTTTGTCTCACTGCACTAGCAGAATTTTTTATTTGTTTATAAACAAGTGGGAAAAAAAATCTGCCAATGGAGTAAGTCACATAGTGAAATGAAAACTTTCATATCATAGAAGATCTATGAAAACTAGTCTTACTATCTTGTGCAGTCTTGCTTCTCAATGTATCTTATTTAAATTGTTACTGTAAATAATAATTTATATCGTGTTTTTAAGGTCATTCTTACTGGAAAACCTGATTTAAAAAAAAATCCATTTTCATTTTTTTTTAAATAGATGGCTATTAAGCTTCAAAAATGGCATCCATATAAGTCCATAAGACGTATGTCTATGTTATGAGTCTTCAATGAGCAGTTCTTGAGATAACAACCCATTGGAAGGGACGATTATTATTTATGCCTTCACAAAAAGCTATCATATGGCTTCAGAAGAACACAAGCTATATAGACTCCTATTTATGTTTTTTTGGGTCTTTGTTGTAGGATTGTGGGGCATAGCAGATGATCACTATGAACATTCTTCAAACATTCTTCATTTGTGGACAACACGCATACAGGTTTGGAACGAAATGAGTTTTCATTTTTAAGTGATCTGTTTCTTTAAGAACATTTTGTGCAATAATTATTCTCATTAAAATTTTGACTGATACAAAAAGCTGCAGCCCCACAAAATTTGTTCTGTACAGTGTCCCGTCCACAATCTGACCTTCTCCTCATATTGGATTAATTCCTAAATCAATGTTCAACACAAACCAGCACCACAATGGAAACAGTGAGGTATTTACAACAGACACCCGCCGTATATTCAAAAAGGAGCACACTCTTGACAAAGACCAGAGCCTATTTGACCAGATAACATCTGTGGAGACCAGAGGAAGCTTTTCCTTTTGTGCAAAAACCAGAGCTGCCGCCTGTGAGAACTCTCGGCTTTGAAGATTCTCTGTCCTATTACGCTAAAACCTGCTCTGGAGACTAGATTTGCCTCAGGTAACTCAGGTTCTTTCCTATAATCAACAGCAGTACCGCGTCCTCCATTAGGACCTTTAATAAAATTCTCTGGAAAAAAATTGTGTAACGATCATTTCGCAAAGCTGAGATAAAATTGAATTGCTTGAAAAGCTAAAAGGCAGCGGAAAAAAGGATTTGCAGCATGTGCTACGAGATGACAGAATATCAAGCCGGTATGACAGAGAATCAAGTCAAACAGCGTGTCGGTGTGGTTTGAAAAGTTTCAAAACTGACTGAAAGCTGTATGAAATCTGAAGTGTGGCCCAGAACAGACCTAAATACTGTAATTTGTGTGCACAGTGTGTGAACAGCACTTTCAGTGGCTATAAAAGGACGTAATCAATACAGAAGATATAGACATGGCAATACACTGTGTGCGCTTATCTTTTCATCTCTAGTCTAGCTCTCATGTGCCTTTGTGCTGTTAGCCATGATAATCTGTAGATCTGGATTTGCCCAGCCTGCTGAATTATGCAAACCCAGCTCAGCTCAGGCGTGAGGAGTTTAACTGGGCTGGCAGTGGGAGATAGACAGCTTGTGGCCTTTCTTTTACAGGAAAGAGAGCTTATGTTATGTCCCTCTGTCTTATTCTTTCTTTGATCAATCTATGTATCTATCTACCTGTCTGTCTGTCTTTCTGTCTTTGCGTATGCATGTGTGCGTGCTTGCCATGGTTGTGTCAAAGTGTCATGCATTTTGTATGATAGTACTGTGATAGAATCCTTTGAAGGTCCATGAATAGACCATGAAATTCTTTGAAGGACCATTTTAAGGCCATTGCCATTACCATTGTACATGTTGTTTTTTGGTAATCATTTGATATTATTGTGCATATCAGAGTACCATGTAATTTCTAATTTTGTAAAGGTACTGTATTCCTGGTGTACAGCAACTTTGTGTAATGAACATGCCAAATTCTTAGCCATTATTGATGCCAGTGAGATGTTAACCATTGGAACTGGATCACGGCATTAGTGAGCTGAACTTGAGAACCAGATCAGTCCAATTCAGTAACAAATAGTTTGGACCAGTTTTATGAACTGGATCAAATGATTAAGATCCAGAAAGATCCAAATCAAACAAATGATTCATGATCTTTTTGAATCTCAATTACTTGGTTTCACAAAACCATTATGAATCTTTTTAGACCTGAATTAGTTCATTCAGTTCACAAAAGCAGAATGAATGATGGATCTCAAGTTTTGAATCACTGCTTCTCTCGTCAATGCATTAAAATTGACACTCACCTATGTTTCGGTATGATCCTCACATAAAGCTGTCATGTGGATTGTATGGACTACTTTTATGATGTTTATGTATCAGTTTTGAGCTTGGCAGCCCAAGTACTCATTCACTTTGACCTGGCCAGGATATTCAGAAACCTTTTCTGTTGCACTCCAGAAAGAAAGTCATTCAGGTTGAGGATGAACTATCCCTATAAATTTTAGATCTTATATATATATCTCCATTATCAGACCTGTTCATTCCTATTCTGTGTAATGCCAAGGTTGAGCTGCAGACACTGGTCTTCTGTGAATTCCTCTAGCAGACCATCTGCAGCGCTCGATGGTTTGAGAGTGTCGTGCATCAGGGAGGAGAGGCCAGTAAGTGAGCAGGCCCATTAGGCTACGAGTGTGTGTGTGTGAAAGAGAGAGAGATATGAGATGCTGCTCTTAGACAGTGATAGGCTCATTAGTAGGGCTAGGATGTACTGCATTCGAGTGTGTGTGTGTGTGTGTTTGCGTGCACGTTTGCAGTCTAATTAGCATCGGACAGTTAGAGTGACTGTGACCCAAGACTCTCTCCGACCTCTCATTCTGACCTGCCTGCCGGCGTCCGCAAGTTCAATCCGAACCCCACAAACACACGGCCATTCAAAGAGACACGCAAACACCCACACAAAAGAGAAAGACATCCCTTCATGAATGTCAATACACTCTCTAATTGGCTTGTACGGGCATCCCTGTTTTCTTTAAACAAATGTCGGCCATTAAGCCGTGAGTGAGATAATTAGTGTGAAGTTGGTGTGCGTTGCACCGATACACACGTCCTCTTATGGAATGTGTCCGCAGAGCAATTAGCACGCCGTCCCTGACATGCCCCGTGTCCTCTCTCCTCTCTCACCTATTTGTCAAAGCGGCCCACCGTTTCTTGCGGAAATAATGACACCCCAATCAGAGACTGCGACTGGTGTGTGTCTAACCTTATTTTTTTGAAGTGCAAGATGTTTTTGACAGAAAAGGAAGCTGATGGAAGTCAGACAGAGAGTAGCAGAATATAGATGCGGGCGTTGGAAAGTTTAAAAGACATTTTAAAGTTTAACATCCTCCCCCAAAAGGCCCTTCTGCTTTCTGGCTACCGCAGTGCAAGATGAAAGCGCTTGTGCTTCTACAAAAGACTTATTTTTTTGTGCCTAGCACCACTTTAGCCAGCTAAATGCATCTCATCCCGGCGACCAGCATTGGGAAATACAATCTCGGTGCAGAGGGAAAAGTCTAGGCCAGCATTTCAAACAAAGGCACGCTAGCACAAAAGGACGAGAAGGGTAAAACCCTGGGACGCTGGGCAGTGTAGGCCCATAGGGGCCCATTGTTTTCGAGAGAACATTATGAAGAGATACACATGCGCAGAAAAAGCGGTTCACACGCATGATCTAGTTGAGGGTGAGACCTGGCTGCAGCCGAGTGGCGCACACAAAGGAGCTTAATCATTCATAAAACTGGAGAGGCTAATAAAATATGTAGCACATGAATGCGGTAAAGTGCTCTGGTGCTGCCTAAACTTTTAAAAAGACACATCGAATCAGCTATTGTGTGCGTGTAGGCCGATTAGTTTGCTGGGGCTCAAAGGATGAGGTCACGTTGTTTGTAGCATCTCTAGGGCGGATCCTGTCAGGACTGCGTCCTCTACTTCCTGTGTTCTGCACTTCTTTGTGCATTTGTCTTGTTCATTCTCTGGCCTTCTCTGTGTGCTTTTTTGCTACTTTGCTAATAGGGACGGTGAGAGAGGAGACAGGAAATGACAAGGAGAAAAGGGAGGGCGCCACAGGAAGTAACAATCACAAATGAGATTTCTAATAACATCTCCATTGTTTTCCTGGCAATTAGATTATATAGACATCAAATAGAGACTTCCTTCTCAGATGTTTCTCCTGAGAAAATACTGCAATCTTGCAGCTTTCTCCTCTGGAGTTTTAGAAGAGATCTCAAATATATTTTAAACTGGACTGAAGGATCCAAAATTCTACAATCCCAAAATTGTAGAATTAGATATTTGATTATAATATCTAGAATTTAGTTTAGGGTCTTCAAGTTGTCCTGAAAGAAATTAATACTTTTATTCAGAAAGTATATGCATTAAATTGAACAAATGTGACAGTAAAGATATTTATACTTGTTACGTTCCACGTGTGTTTTGTGTATATTGTGTTTCTTTCTGCTCTCCTGTCCTTTTGTTATTGTTGCTCCGCTTCTAGGTCAGTGTTTACTGGCTGACGTGACTGCCAATCATCATTATGACGTCATGATGTTTTGCCAATCGGGTGACGTGCCAGCTGTATTTGAGGACTCGAGCTGATTGTGTGTGGGTGCGCCATGCCAGCGTACCTCGTGCTCTAACGCGGTCCTGATGTTACATGTATCTTGCTGTGTGTTTTAAGCTATTTAGAGATTTGATTCTTAGCTATTGACTTGTATTGAATTCTTTGTGAAAGATATCGCGGACGTCAGTTCTAGAGTTCCAGCCTGATTACGTGTCTAGTTAACGTTAAGAATGCATGTTGGTGTGTCCAGCTACTTCATCACGTTTTCCCTTCTGTGATGATTAGAATATTTAGTCGGTCGTTGTTATATGGCTTGTTTTGTTTTTTTCAGTAGGTTAGTTTATATTCTGTTAGATTAGGCTTGTGAGTACTGTTGCTGAAGATTTAGATTTCAAAGTAATTTCTGAACACTTGATTGATCAAAGAATCCTAAAGAAATCTATCACAGTTTTTACAAAAATATTAAATATCACAATTGTTGTCAACATTGATAAAAATAAATGTTTCTTGATCAACAAATTAGCATATTAGAATGATTTCTGAAGGATCATGTGACACCGAACACTGGAGCAATGATGCTGAAAATTCAGCTTTGGAGGAATTACAGGAATAAATTATATTCTAAAATATATTCAAATATTACAAACAGACTTCTTTCAAAAAAAATAAAAATAAATAAAAACTTACCGATCCAAAAAATTTTATCATTGGTGTATTTCTCTTACAGAATTTTAGGAGACACATCTATACAAAGTTGATACTTCTATACTTCTATGACAAAGATCTGAGAAATTTCCTAAAGCATAAAAAAGCAAAAACATTTGTCTTTAGGACAGTATCAGGAAATAATTTAAGATTCGAACTTCAGTAGCCCAGAGCTTGTGCGTCAGCCCCTAAGCCACGGCTCTGACCTCTCAGTCCTTCTTTCTCTCCTTATGCTTCTCACATCAGTTTGAGGGAGCGTTAGAAGTTGCAATCAAGGGTGCTGTTGTGTGACAGATATAGTTCAGCTAATAAGTCCAGGCTTGGTTTCTCCACCACCTAGCACCTCTAGCATCCACGCACTCAAGTGAACTGAACCATCAAAGAGGCTCCTGCCTTCACCATGGCTAACAAGCACAGCTGTTCACTGAACCCACCACAGACCAGCTGAGGATATATTAGTCACGTACAAACAAATGGATAAGCATAGGGTAATCATCACCATTTTTACAACAGACTTCACCTCAGGTGGACATTTTGATTTTTGAATTTAACAGGGTTGTGAATTAAATAGCATTCAGAATTTAATTGAGAATGTGTTTAAATTCCAGTTCAGATTTAAATTGAATTGTATTAGTTTGAATTGAGGTAGCAGATAAGATGCAGAACTGCAATTTGATATTAAATTTGAAAGAAGTTCAATAAAAATGATTCAAGCAAAGCCTTGTCTGAAAACTTGAAGGCTTTATAAGTCTTAGACAGCTACACATCTATAGGAATGTGTACTTTATTTTTTTTTATTAGAAAAACAGTAATTTTTGCAGTGCATATGTTTCTAAAAATCCTTGAAACAACTGCACAAGATATTAAGACTTGTTTTCATATAATGTATTTTTAATACAAGTGCAATTTGTCTCATTGAATTATCTGAATATCTTTGCACTTAAGTATTTAAATATTTAATGTTTAAATATTTATTTAAATGTATCCAGTTTCAAGGATTTAAAAAAAATCTTTTACTTGAAAACAAGTCAAATAATTATAAAAAATTCATTATGTATAAATTAATGAAAAAGGAGATAAAAAGTGTGGGGGGGGGATTGTATATTCTTCTTTATATTTATTGCATTTATGCACTTCATTTCACAAAATGCTAATAATTGTTTGTTTCTCTGAATTGAAATTGAGTAAATTCCACTTCCTGTAATTCTATTTCAAGGTCCTGTGAGGTATGGCCAATTTAATTTAATTTCACCCTCTTAATTTTAAAGGGCGCAGATTCTTCAATTCAGAATTTTGCACAACCCTGGTATGCATTAGAGCGGTGATTCACCTTGACATTCAATAGGAAACATATGACCTCAGCGGTCGCATTTAGCATGATGGGAAGTCTGGAAAAAGGGCATGCCACACGTTTGAGTGTCATTACTAGCTCTGTATTTAGCCTTGAGCCTGGGGATATGTTTGGACAAGTCTTGAGTGTCTGCCGCACAAATTATCCTGATAAAAGCACATGGGGCGAGCAAATTAATTCAACCGAAACCCAACAAAAAGCACTGTTTACATAAGCTAATCCCAAGCAGCGTGCTAGCCGCCATGCCAACCCCGAGCAGCCTCCACAGGCTGGGGAAATCTTTATTGAATCTTCACCCGCTCCCTGGGCACTTTCGAGACCCCAAAGTGTCTTTATCCAAATGGGGAAGTGAAGGGAGGAACGGGTCCTTTCAGATGGCATCTTTACGGTCTTCAGTGGTTTGAAATCGAGGCCAAAACAAATGGCCTTTCCCAGAGCGGTCTTTAATGTACCTTTTGGGGGCCTGATTTTCAGCCAGACTGTGGAGAATTGGATACAGTTATGGTGGGTTAGAATCACTGTAGCTGTACATTATTATAGGAAGCTCTTTTGACACTCGAAAGGTGTGTGCGTAGTCCTTGCGTCGACTTTTCATGACACGGAAAAGGTTGGAGCGGGAGATGAGGGCATGGGGGTGGGGTCCGTGGAACGAGTAGCACGTTCTCAAGGATTTATGACACCTTACGTCGCCTACTCTGTCCTTGGTTGCTTTCAGGGGGAAACGCTTTCCAATGAGTCTCTAGATGAAAACGCACGGGAGGGGCAGAAGAAAAGATGACAGGAGCGGCTGAAAGGCACTGCACTGTGAAGGAGGAGCAGGCTGCCACCAACATCCCTCCTCTTTTTCTTGAAATCGTGTGGTTATCGTTTGTGACTGAAGCCAAGCTGCACAGGCTGTTCCTCTGCGCTCTCTGTGTGAATTCATAGCAAAAGCAGCTTTCCTAACCGCTAATTACAACTCGAAGCTCATTAAACCACCAGATTTATACACATGCAAATGCATGCGTGACCGCTGACGATGGCGTCATACGTCACCATTTACATCTAGATGATTGATCCGTTCCAAAATCCCAAATCAAACACATCCCTGCTCCCCGAGAAAACACTATCTTCTTCCAGAATCCACACCAGATCTATATTTACAGCTGAACACTCAGCCTCTAACTAAAATCATGTTTATCTCAAAGATGCAAGGAGGCAAAACCCAGAAGCAACAGCGCCAATGAGGAACTGGATCGAACGCCAACGGTAAAACGTCGATGAGTCCCTGTGTTGCCGCAGCCTTCCACGGCTTTGGCTCGTTCCTCCTCGACCATTTATCCCTGAACACAGGCTTTGTCGAGCACTTACGCCAGTGGCCTAAAAGCAAGCTGTGTGTAAAAAAGAAATGGCATGGCCCTTAAAAGGGGAGAAACCATCAGGCTCGGATTGTTACAAAGTGGTCCTCTATTAAAAATGCAGCAGGGCCATTACCTCAGGACCGGTGCCTTTCTCCTCTGGCTCTCTCAAGCCCACAGAAACCAACTAGCTAGCTCAGATCGCCCCATTACAGCTTGGACCACACATGAGTGCTGGTCATGGATGAATACTCGCTTGCAGTTAGTTCCAGATAAAGGTGACAGTGACCAGATACACATGCAGAAGAGGCTTTTTATATAACAGTATAGCACCTAATAGTGTAGTTCATAAGTATGTTTCTATTCCACACACTCAGAAAATGACTTTTTGCTACTTGTTCAATTTGCTTAAAGGAATATTTCACCCAAAATGAAAATTTTGTCATCCTTTACTCACCCTCATGTCATTCCAAACCTGTGTAAGTGCTTATGTGGAACACGAAAGAAGCTATTTTGAAAAGTTTTGAAGAACTAAACAGTTGTTGGTTCCCATTGACTTCCATAGTGGGGAAAGAAATACTATGGAAGTCAAAGGGGACCATCAACTGTTTGATTACCAGCATTTTTCAAAATATCATCTTTTATGTTCAACATAAGAAAGAAACTCATACAGGAACGACACGAGGGTGAGTAAATGATGACAAAATTTCCATTTTTGGGTGAAATATCCCTTTAAAGGGTTTCATTCAAAAATGAACATTCTGCCATTATTTATTCACCCTCATATTGTTTTAAACCTGTATAACTTTCTTATTTTAGGGAACACAGATGAAGATATTTTGAAAATTGTGTCTGTTTGTTTGCCCATACCGTGACAGTCAGTGAGGGCTGTAGTTTTGGACATCACTGACTTTCATTGTATGGACAAAAACAGTTAAACCTTTTCAAATGGATGAGTAAATGATAGAATTTTCATTTTTGAGTGAACTATCCCTTTAATTCAAATGAGCTAACAATTCTTGAACATTGCCACAACTTCATTTCATTACTTTCAATTCACTTGAATTTGTAAAGTGGAAGTAAACTTAATCCTTCTGGGTTAAAACTACATTCATCACTTTTTGTTGGCATTAACTGAAACTTAACACTAAGTTCCCAGCATGCTTTGCAAGAGACTCATTCGAGAGCGTAAAGTTTAAACTCAAGTGAAAATGAACTATTTTATGTGTTTTCGATTAAAGGAAAAAACAAGCTTGTGGTAAATTTGCAGTTTGCTTAGTGATTTAGAAGAGTATCTGTCATGTTGGAGTTTTTGTGGTTACCCTCATGGAGCTTAGATTGTGGGAGGCCACATGAAGGCTTTGGTGTGTGTTTTGTCACTCAATGAGAAATAGCTGTGCTTTTGCTAGTGCAGTGATGAGACTTTCTCTCTCTCTCTCTGTCTCCCATACATTACATTTGGTAAAAGTTGTTAGACTTTGCATGCGAACAAGCCCTGTGCTGCCATTTTTTTTTTTACTGCAGAAGTTAACGGGATAGTTCGCCCAGAAATGAAAATTCTGTCATTAATTACTCACCCTCATGTCGTTACAATCCGTAAGACTTTTGTTCATTTTCGGAACACAAATTAAGATATTTAAGAGATCTTTCTGACCCTGCATAGACAGCAACGCAACTACCACATTCAAGGCCCAGAAAGGTAGTAAAGACATTGTTAAAACAGTCCATGTGACATCTGTGGTTCAACCTTAATTTTATGAAGCTACAAGAATACATTTTTTACGCAAAGAAAACAAAAATAATGAGTTAATTCAACAATATCTTCTCTTCTATGTCAGTCTTCGACGTGTTCATGAGAGTACCATGACGCATGCGTGTGCATTCCTCTGCTTGCAAACAAATCAAGATCATTTTTAAAATCCTTATATGATTCATGGAAAAGGGAAATTCATTGGTCCGTAGAGTCCTGAATAAAACATGAAAACTCTATTAAGTGTACTGGAGCTATGAATGAGCCACTTAAGTTTTTTCGTAATAGTTTGGTGCGTTAATATAGAATGAAAATGAAGTGAAGTCTTTTGTTTGTTTATTTTATGTGTCTCACCGGATCAGATTTTACAGCCAGAACTATCTTTTTATCAGTGCTATTGTACAAGTACTTTAACTCAGCATCGTGTGAGTGACAATGAAAGTTTCTTCTTGCACATTCTTATATTGGTTTTGTGTGACTGGATACGCATGAGAGTTATTACTCTCTGATGCAAGATGTGAAAATCTAGAACACATTTCACCTTCAGAACGGGACAGAAAATATTGAACTACTACTACAAACAGCTCTTTTGTGCATTTTGTATTCTTTTCTTTTCATGTTCGTGACTAATGAAAAGCGTTTCACCCCTGAAACGAGGACAATCTTGGGCATAAAATTTTATCAACCTATGAGGGTATGTTTGCCAAGTATGTTCCTCTTTTCAGAGTGAACCTCACCCCTCTGAACAGATGGCTAGAGAGAATGCCCAGGACACAGTAGTGGGAGAGAGAGAGAGGAAAAGGGAGGGAAGATGAGAGAAAGACAGGGAGGAAAAGAGAAGAACATTGATGGACTAAAAATATGAATGCTTGTATTTAAAACCATTTCTCTTCTGAATATTAGACTGCATAGTGATGTAGTTTAACGTGTGCTTTCCGACTAAATGAGGTCATGTGACACTATATTTTTGTTCTCGCAACTTACTGATGTTCAACATTAAATAGAAACCTCAGAGTGAAAAGACATTCACAACCTCACAAAGCAGAGACTATATAAATAGACTCTAACCCTAACATAGACTGTAAGAGTTTCTTCAAATATGACCAGATCTGTGTAGGTCCCTACATTCTCATCGATGTGGAAAATGTGTACGGAACTGTGGAATCCAGTAATAAAAACAGAATTTTGATGAATAAATTGAATAATAATACCGTACAGTTTATTTAAACTTTGTTTTTATTTAACTTTGTTGTATTTCACACATATCACACAATTTGTAGTGTAAGATTAAATTTAAACAGTAATCCTCTGTTGTACATTACATTGTTTCCAAAAAATTTTTTTAAGGAATTTTCATTTGATTACATTTTAAAGATTAAATTGTCATGGTTTTATGCATTCATTTGATTATTAAGTTTGTATTAAATAAAAAACAAATGCAGAAAAATTAAAAGACATCAGAATTTCTGGGGAAAAAACAATAGGATAATATTATTGTTAAAAATGTAACACATTTTAAAAATTTTATGAATTCAATTTTTTTGACATCGATTTAGATTATTAAAATTTCATTGAACCAATAAAACAGAATCCAGAAAAATGAAAACAGACAACACGAAGGTTGGGAAAAAGCAAACTGAATTCATAGGGCCCTATTTGTGGCTTAGATGCACACTCCAATGCTAACAGAAAAATTACACACGGACAAGCATAATTTAGCACTCTAGGCAGATCTGACATCTCCAACTCGATGGTTACAGGCAGACACTTACAGCAAGCATTTTACAGTGCAGGCTTTCCCGACGGAAGTGTTTACATGTATTATTCACACAGGCATACAAAGCCTGCACTCTTATAAGTTCATGTTTCTGTGTATGTCATTATGGATCGCTTCCAACAGCAACTCTGAAGAAAAACTGAAATAGCAAAAAATGCATTAGAGTAAAAACAATCCAAATATTAGATTTTTTTTAGAAACAGTATTATAGCCTAACATCAAGTAATGCTATTACAAGTAATGGTATTGTACTCTCAAAGGGAAAACGCTGGACTGGGCAAGTGATTAGGAGTCAGGCTTTGTCTTCCAACGATATCTGATGAACCGAATAACCACATTTAAAAAAAATAACAACCAGACAATTATTCAAAATTTTAAGCTTATTTTAGGGCTAAATTACTCAATTTGTTGCAGTCAGTAATTTGTGTGTCAAACGGCTGAGTGTGCTTGTGGATTTTAATCTATCCTTTCACCTGTTTAATGACAGTGTTGGTAATGAATACCGAAAATCGAATTGTTGTTGATACCCGAAAATTGCTTGTCCATTAACGAGTTTAATTATTCAGATCAAGGTTGTTTGGAGGAGGGGAGATGAGAGCATTTTCACCCATGTGGTAAACAATAGGTGGCGCTAGAGGAAAATGAAGCATCAGTCTGGTAATTATCCACAAGCGGAGTAAATATCACAACGTAATAATCCTAAATGACATTGAGAGTAGCGGAAATATACTGAGCCACATATATGCACCATTCCCATAATGCAGCGGGAACGTTGCTGGCAAGCCGCGTGTCACCTCACTGCTGGGCAGTTAGCGTGCACTCCCACTGAGAGGAGAGGTTTAAATGGCCGACTGGATGTTATTTCTGCTGTACATAAAGCTGACCCCACAGAGTGTAACCGAACACCACACACACACACTTGCTCGCATACACAATCTCATGGCTCTGGATTTGAGTGCTCGCTCTGGCTGTCTTCCCCTTTCCCTTTCTTTCGAAACATCAATGCACACACACACCGTAAAGCTCTGACTTCTAGCTGCTGATTGAATGGAAGACGGGGCCCCACTGGCCTCTGTTGACACAATACCAGGGGGGAATTACCTCCCTTAAATTCTATTCTATATCCCACTGGTGTATGACTGCTGTCAAGGATACCTCAGCTCACACACTCACGTTTATACATTCACCCATGTTCAGCTAATCCCTGCAAGGGGAAAGGGAAGGGGTGGTGTGATATTGGTACTGTAGATTTAAAATTCCAATGCAATTCTTGTCTTTGAATTGAGCTACAGTAGGGATAAAGAATTGCAATTCAAATTTGATTGTAAGGAAGTAAAATCTAATTAATCGAAATGTTTAACATTTATTTTATTGTTTAAATAGAAAAGCAAAATTTGCCAAGACAAACTGTACATTTTGTCGACAAAGCCTTCTTTAAAAAATCTTTAAGAAATCTTTAAAAAAGTTTTGTGAAGTGAAGTTTTAAGGTTTAGATAGATAGATAGATAGATAGATACTGTACTACCTTCTTGTTAAATTGTCAGGAAGAAAAGTAGAAATTTAATCTGCATTTGCAATCTGTTCACTTTGTATAACAAATCTTGCTGTAAGGCCTGATATTGTTTGCACCTAATTTAATGTTCAGCGATATCTATGACCCATATTATAAAACAATGGATGGATTTCCAGCCACATTTCATTTTCTTTTGAACCTACTTCAATGAAAGTAAGTCATTTACATGTAATTGATACCAGGGCCTTTATAATAATTTAACTGAATTACAGATTCTTGACATTAACAGCTTACTGTCACATCATAATTTCCCCTGCTTAACATTTGCCTCTCATTGAGCACAGAGCGTTATTAGTCAGTTGCCCCTCTTCCCCCTCATGATTGATTTCCCGCAGAGGAATGCCTACACTCAGAGAGCACGGTAGAATCAAGATTAATAACAGGCCATTTACATCCTCAATCACGCACACACACGCGCAATCGCACTCACGCTGACCCGTGCTCACATGAGGTCCCCATCCTTCACAGGCGAGACCGAATATCTGAAATCTGAAACTCCGTCCCAGTGCCAAAAAACCTCCTCCATCTCCTTTAATAATCTACAGATCAATAATTATTCCCAGACTGGCCCCCTTTGACCATTACCCATGATGCTCCAGTGTTCACCATAGTGCTCCACTTCAATAAGGATCACCAACATACTTTGCACATTTCTGAACCTTTTGAATATGCATGCATTCTCTTTGACAGGCCCTATTTAGCAAGGTGAGTTATTGTTGTAAGGACTTTCGGTTGCGGCGAAAGAGAAGGACAATCGCATGATGCTCTGGATGAGCCCCCACATCCCTCTGAGACACCCTGAGAAACTCATTAGACAGCGGAAGTGGTTAAGATCCAATTTGACATGACCTTGAAGGCAGCTACAAGGAGTGGGGAGTGTGTGTGTGTTGATGGGTAATACGGTGCCTGTTGCTAGTGTCACGTATAGACTAGCAATGAAGGGCATCAATCAAGTTGTTTCTACAAGCTCCTCTGAGATTTTGAAGGCTGAGATTGGCCAAGTGCTTACTAAATTCTGGTAGTGTAACACGGGTAGAAGGAGGGAAAGAGAGAGGTCGTAAACACTTCCTGATGGAGAGTGACTTGGCCACTGCCGTTTATCATGTGTCTTTTGGGAACGCTTGCATATTTGGCCAACGTTGAGCAAGCAACTCCTCCAAAAGACTTTCCATAAATTTTCTTCCCTCACATTCGTCTTTTGCACTTTGTAATTTACCCACCCCAAGTTGATCAGGAAAATGCATCTTCACGCCCTTTGTTCTGACAGCCATTTTTTTTTTTTTTGCTCTGATCCAATCATAGCCCCCCTCTCTACTTTCATTCAGTCAAACATGTTACACAAGTGCCGGCCTCTTATGGGGCGCGCCGCATAAAAACATTCATGAATCACAGAGGGAGGCCGAGATCACCAGTGACCCCGATAGCATCTCGGCACTATCGATCAGCCCATGGTAATCAATTCTCCACGTCCGGGTGGTGTAGGGGCTTAGAGAGATGGATGCAATTATTCAAGTCCCTCCACCACAGGCTACACAACTGAGAGGAGAGAATCTGGAGATCACGAGTTTGCGTGCGATAGTGTATGCATGCGTTCTTGATAAACGGGCACTCTTGCACCTCCAGAGAGTGGCCCATGTCGAATATCGGTCATGTGGTTTGTGTCAGTAATCTGTCAGAACTGTGTGAATGCAAGGAAGCATGTGAGGCAGACAATCAGAATATCACAAAACCAGATAACCAAGGTGCCTTACCTTAGTCTGAAGGTAGTGAGGGTAATAGTAAGTGTACTGGGGGTACATTGGTTGCTGTTCCAAGCGTTTGCCCATGTAGCTGGAATCCTTCTGGCTGTGGCTGGATACAGAGACTCGCGTGTGGGATCCAACAACTCAAAAAGCCTCTGCTTGTGGTTCCGCGGCTAGAGGCTAGATCCACGAGAGGGACGGAGCCAGAGGAAGGATGGAGAGAGAGAATGAGATGATATGGCACACAGGCAAGTGTGCGTGTGCCGTGCCTCTCCTCTTCACGCCGTCTTCAGGAGCAGGGGAGGAGGAGGTGATGGAAGGAGAGCGGAGGTACGAGGATGGGATAGCAGCAGAGGTGTGCGCAAAGAAAGAAGGAGCAGCGGCACAGGAGAGAGGAGAGAAGGAAGGAAGGAGGTGCGGGAAGAGGAGGGGGCACTGTGGTGATCACTTCTCCAGAAAACCGGCTTCTAGTCTCCTGCTCATGCCCTGACTTTGACTCTCTCTCTCTTTCTATCTATCTTGCTCCTTCTTTCTCACTCTCTCTCTCTTTCTCTCTGACAGTCGGTGCAGCGTCGGTTCCCAGAGGAGCTTGTCAGATATCCCAGTCGCACACTTTGTTCGCGTCTGGCGGATGCACAAAGCGGCAATGTAGACAGTCGTCGGATTTGGATCTCTGCACGCGTAGCTGACAGGACCAGATGTGAGCCGTGAGGTTACGAGGCACACAGGAAACGGCACAAACTCCAGGCAGACTGCAGTATCCAAAAAGTCCAGGTGCAGCAATGCTGTTTTTCCTCTGTGATGTTCTTTTCTTTATTAAACGCCTCCCTCGACTGCCTGCTTTGTTGCGCGCGCGAGTGTGTGTGCGAGAGTGAGTGTGAGTATGTGTGGCTGTGTGAGAGTGTGTGAGAGTGTGTGAGTGTGTGTGCGCGCTGCCGGCTGCTCCACACTGTGGGGAAGATTGAAGGGATCAGCTCGGGCAGCGCCGTGTTCCTCCTCCTCCTCAGCCTGGTGGGTGGGGCTAAGGGCTGGCTGCACCACTCCCAGCCAGGGGAGTGTCTTAAGCAGCCTATCCCTGTTTGTCCTCATGGGAGAGCTGCCGCCCACTGCACGGCTTCACTAGATGCTGAAGGGGACGACTTACTCCTACTCTCACACTCTGGGGGAGGAGACTGAGGACAACACAGCAAGGAGCCGAGGCCTCCTACTGGTCAACCGCAGACTGTACCTCATCTGATCTCCTTTTTTTTTCAAGCTTTTTCTTTTCTTTTTATCCTCTGAGTGTATTTTTTACTTCACTTTCTTCAATAAATAAACCATGAATGACTATAAGATGTTTCTTTGCTCGCGTCTGACACATGCTGGTAACTTTGCATTGGCTGATACACTGACATACTGACACACTGACATGCATACAAGTACATAAGTGCAGTGCAGAAATGGCCATGAATTAGAGTCTTCCATAAGGCTTAAGCACTGTTGCTTATTCCAAAAAAAATCTAGGAAGTGAAATGCTGTGCTGGGAAAGAATGCAGTTTCATAGCAGATGCTGTTTTCCACAACCTCTGCAATAATGTTTCTTGCAGTGGCCAATTATTTGCAGCAGAAAAATTGGACTCAAAAAGAAAGTAACTGAAAAATCTCTCCCTAATCATTCCTATATGCTCTTTCTTTGAGTTTGCACTTTGATCATTGTTTTGACATTGTTGAGGTATTTTTTCCCCAGGATTTTCCCAGTGCTTTTTAATACAAAGTTCACATGCAGATATGACTGTTCGTAAGAGACAGTTTCAGGGCGTGACAAATTAGCGCTAAAAGAAAAAGCAGGCTGTGTGTTTGCAAAGTGTTTGCAGACTGACGGCAGTAATTATGAGAGCTATGGCAATTTTTTTGCCCAAAGACTGCAGTAAAGGGAAAGGAATGTGAGACCTAATAAACAAACAGTGATTGGGAAAGACAAAAATACATTTTCATTAGGACAGGTTCTCATAGACGTCTGCAGTGCGGGAGGAGAGAGAGAGAGGGAGAGGGAGGTGTACGAGTCTAGCTCTCTCATCACTATGATTGGAATGCTGAGTCACAGAGGGAGGAAGGGAGAGAGAGAGAGAGAGAGAAAGCGCACTTCTGTTGTGTGATCTTTATTGATGTTATATTTTGTGGCCGGATCACAAAACAGCTCATGCAGAAATATGATGCACAAACTGTTAGATCAGACTGAAAGGTGAGAAAATCAGAGCAAGCTGTTTTTTGCAGCTTAGTTTTCTTTGGTCATTTTGGTCTAGGGAGATTTGAGTTGCAGTGTGTTTTCATAGTGCATCAAACTCTTTTATCTCAAAGGATCAAGGCAAATTGGATTCCTTATGATGATACAATAATTTCTTGATGACAATATTTTTGTCTTTGAAAATATATATTTCTTTTTAAATATTTTATGTAATTTTTATATTTACAGATACATTAAAATATGAACTTATAAAAATACTGTATATTAAATAATATATAATGGCATAGATCCAATCAAGATCTGTTTGTGTGATGCATGTTAATTCCATATTACTCCACATAGATGTATGTATTGGTTTGAAGGGCAGTCAGATGTGTTTCGAAAAGTGAAGGAGCTGAAATTAATAGCCTTTTTATTTCCTTAATTTGCATGATGTTTTGGGGCTTTTCTGGAATGATTGTGCAGGGTTAGCATGAGTACACACACACAGAACGAGGCCGGTGCCATGACGCCGTAATTGTTCTTGCTATGGTCTTCAAAGAACTCTGCAAATGGAGCTGGACATGCTCCCTGCAACTCAGGGGTACCATTCTCAAAAAGCCAAAGAAGAAAAAAATGCTCTCATCTGGACTGCTGCACAGCTGGCAAAATAGAGTCGGCTGCGCTCATTTGTGGGACGACAGAAAAAACATGGGATAATTGTGTCCCTTGGATGGAAGCAGGGATGTAATACTGTAGTGTCAGTCGAACGCCTGTTTAATACGTAAAAGGAGAAACAGACCTCTACTGTTTGCGTAAAGTGTTAAGTTTTGGTTTAGTAGTCAATATTGAACAGAGTCTGTGTCATGGAGAATATCACTATATTAACAGCATATTAAGATCGACATTCTTTTCCAGTAGATGAAAATATGTAAATCTACCACTAATGTGCTATTTCATTACACCAGTCTCTAGCTAACACATTTAATATTAAAGTCTAATGCTTATACAGATGAAACAGTGTGTTCGTTTAGATGGTAAGCTAACTGATAGCTTGAAGGTGGGCAAGCAGCCACAACACTCTAGTATTGTGGTGCAATGTTTTGCATAGACAAGCACCACTAATTTTCCTCAAACCACGTGAAAATGTAGTTTTGCATGTACCATCCACACTTCAGCACAGCCACATTGGCCATGGTCCCGCCACCTGGGGGTTTATCCCAACTGGCTCCGGCCCAGCCAATCTGCTGTCTGAGTGGTGCTATAGCAAACACCTTTCTCGTCCAGTGACAGTCGGGCTAGATAAGTAACAGCACAGGCTTACCTGAAATAAAAGCTGCAATGCCATCAATCATGAAGAGGGGGAGGGAGCGAGGGTGAAAAAGAGAGTGTTAGAAACAAAGCGTGTGAGAAACGAACGAGAAACAGATAGAGCACATCCAACATGCATGCATAATCAATTTGTGAATCAGACCTCACCGACACAATTTATCACAGCAATCTTTGGCTATATTAATATTAATTTCTTATCTATAGCTCATTGTTTGCAAACAATAGAATGGAAACAATCTAAAGTGGGAATCTAGATACAATCTGATCATGTGGGGTGAATCGTAGTACCAGGCACGTAGAAGAAGTGCATTCCTGTGCTCTACCATTGGCCTGCTACTTTTGGGACAGGTTCTTCCATGCTGTTTCCATTTAAAGATCTAGCTGTTACAGGGTCAGATTGACCTTGCATAGCAAATCACATCTCAAAAAATGCAATTTGATTGATCGTGGCTGATTGTGTGTGAGAGACATGGTAAGAATGAAAGCATTTTACATTACCATGTTTACACACTATTATTTACATTTTAGGCTGAAAAGATGGCAGATTGCAGAAGATCTGTGATTGCACGGAATATAAGCAGTAATTACAGTATAATACCTAGTATTTTTTATTCAACTATTTTTTTTTTCATTATTTGACTACAAATGTTTTACAATAATATGCTACACTCTCAGAAAAAAAGCACAAAAAAGTACAAAACATCTATCACTGGGGTGGTAGCTTTTCAAAACTACACTTTTGTACCTTGTTTACCCCTAAAGGGTGCATACATGAAGTGTACATATTAGTACCTAAATGGTATATATTAGAATATTTTGAAAGGGTACTGACCCAGTGGCAGCATTTGTACTTTTTATTTTATTTTTTAAATTTTTTTGTATTGTGGCCAGTAGTCTCCAGTTCCCATCTTAGAATTTAATTATTTATTTATTTATTTTATTCTATTCATTTTTTTTCCGGTAACACTTTATTTTGATGGTCCCTTTTGAGCATTCTGTTGACAATAAGTAACGTTGCACCAACATGTCAACTAACTCTCATTAGAGTATTAGTAGACTGTCTGCTTCATATCTGCTAACTCTTTATTGTGATGGTCTCCCTGCAGACATTCGACTGACTATAAGTAACTACATGTCAACTTATTCTAACCCTAACCCTAACCCTACCAGTCAACTAGTACTCTGCTAACACTCTAATGAGTGTTAGTAGACATTTAGGTGCAACATTAATTATAGTCAACAAAATGTGTTAAAGGGACCATCAAAATAAAGTGAACCCTTTTTTTCTTTTCTTTTTTGGCATTTTAAGTTGAGTTTTGTATAACAATTTGAGCTGGGAGATTTAATATGTTAATGTTTTGTGATTAATATGGTCTGTTTAACACTTTTAAAAAAACAACATATTCAATGCAACATCCATTTTTAGATTCCTAAATCTATACTAAAATTGACCTAATACTGATATTTACTAATATTCACTTAGTGCTACCTGCTCCCATGTCAGCATTTTCTCCAGGCCCTGCAAACCATGGTTTCCTAAACGGCTGCACGTCCCACAAGTGGATGGATGCCCTATGTAGGACACCCTACCTCGTTTATCATACATACCAGTAATGTATGCTTGTCTAAATACATTTGCATATTGCACAGTATGCATGTTGTATACTACAGCAATAATACAAGTACGAGCAATTCTGTACAATTTTTCAAACATCAAAATAGCCCACAACTGTAACACAGAAGGGTTAAAAGGCACTCTTTAGTAAAAACGTTTAAAATGACAGACACATAATACCAGCAATATCTCAACTTCCTCCCAAAGCAGTGCTCAAATAGGTGAGAAAACACGATATGTTTTGAAATATCGGTGAAGTAGTTGGGCTCGAAACCAACCCACCCATCTCCAAGAAAACGTCCCAGTGTGTTTTATCACTCATGAGCGCCTTGTTAAGTCCCGGGGTAGTTGAGGTTCATTTCACACAGCTTTGTTCCCCGCGCTTCGACTCGAAGCCATAAAGTTTAATAGAGTTCCTCTAATCTCACACTGGGCGACCCACAGCACAGCGGCGCACTTATTAGATCCTCTGCCGGCAAAGAGCGGCCACAGATTCACACCAGACACGTGGCGTGACAAGAAGCGCAATCTTCTGCTCTTCAAATGACTGATTTCATCCTACGTTTCTTTAAGTGTGTCATTTGAGTAACTGGCGTTACTACAGTGGGCTGGCTCGAAGAGGAGGGTGTGAGGATAGGTTTTAAATGCTTTAGAAGAATGGTTAATGTAAGAATTAAATGAGAAAGAGCTGGGTGGGGAGAAGAAAAAGGAAAACAACCTAAAAAAAATAAAATATAAGCCAATTTACTTTTCATTTATTCACCCACATGTTGTTCCCAAACTGTATGACTTTCTTTCTTTGGTGGAAAGAACTGTTTTTGTCCGTGTAATGAAAGTTAATGGGGTCCAAAACATCACTGTACCCCTTTACTTTCATTGTAAGAACAAAAGCAGTTGACATTTTTCAAAAAGGCAGTTTTTGGGTGGACTTTCACTTTAAAACACATTCTTGGTCTTATTGCACATGGTATTCCAAAGAAATATATAGCGTATTTGTCTTCGTAATTTCCCACCCTACATTTTTATCTCGTTGAACATCCTGCTTCGCTCGGAAATACATCAAATTACCAAAGTAAAATGGGTTGCAAATGCCGTTTCATGTTGAAATGGGTGGATATTAAACTAGATCCTGTTTTTCCATTTGGCGTATACCCAGATAAACAAGTGATGGAGAGGCTTTTCTCAGAAAATCACACCAAGTAGAGATTATGGGTGACAAGTTTGCATTAATACGCCGCCGTAGAGCTGGAGAAACGGCACTAAAAATACCAGTTCATTTTAATCTCTGCAAAAGCAGCAATGGATAAATTATTATTCCGTTAATAGAGCCGAGATGTAGCGCTTTCTGCCATGTTGCATTCATTAAGCTAAAAGCTAACCAAGCTCAACTGATCTGTGTCCGTAATTAGAGAGTCATGGTGGCGTCGTATGAACGTTCAACAGATTGGCTTCATTAACCAACCACAGATTAATGAAAGTCGCTGCCTTTTCCAGAAAAACAACAAAAAAGAGCAAAACAATTTGGCTTTCTGTCTGGAATTCCATCATGAATGAAATTATTGGCAAGAAAAGATGTGTTTTATGGGTCTCCCTCTCTGTCTGTCTCTCAGCAGGTGGAGGTGTCTCTAATGGAGGTAGTTGAGACTGGTCTAGCGTGACTGACGCATGAAGCACCAGTGGAAGGTAATTAATTTCTGTAAACGACTGCCATGTCTGTCAGCTTTTATAAACGAGCGTTTATGTGTTATGGACGATTTAACCAACCCCACTGAGGGGAGCTGACAGAGACGAGTAGAACAGAGACAGGGAGAGAAAGAGGGAGAGAAATTAACGCAAAACGCTGACCATGTGAATAGACCCGCGCTTGCAGTTTGAAATGAGCTCCCATCTCATGATATGGCCACCGTTCAGCTGTCACACAAGCGTTATAAATCATGCTGTGAATCTTGCATACCCCAGCGCTACAAGCCGTGTGTGGAAAGTGACATTTGTGAGTTTCTTTTGTGACTTTATACGGCAGACAAGTGGAATGTGAGCCCCAGTCTGCCATAACTCTACTCTCAAATATCTGCACATTGCAGGTAACATATCATATAAATGATGAACTTCCCCCAAAGCACTCTGGGACAGTCAATAAATAATTTTGTGCATATGCAATGCATATATTGAATTTCAGGCTGAGGCAACATTTTTGTGATTCTGTTTAACCAGTTACTCTGTGGGTGACACCATTGGAAAGCTACTTTGAAACTGAAGCTTGTCAAACTGCAGGCGACTCCTACTTTACATTCAAGCTAGACTTTTGAAAACGTAGTGAGCTACACTACTCAATACTAAAAAAGTAGTTAATTGTATTGAAGCTTTTGATGGAGCAATAGCTTTTTTAAGTAATTTATTTAATTTTACAACAATTTTGGTCCTTAAATCTGATTGGCAGATTGCGCAGCACTCCAATAGTGTTGATATAACAGTCCAGTGACAGTGTTTGAGCATTCCAGACAGACTAGTCTGTGCAGTAGGGCTGGGACAATAAATCGATGCATTGTGAATCAAGAAATTATTCTGCATCGATTCTGAAATTTTCCGAATGCATCGCGATTCTCCTTTGAATCGATTCTGAGCTTAGTGGCACTGAATGCTTTAGAAACAGCCGTAGTCTGCTTGCTTTCAATTCCTTACAAACACCCCTTGAACCTAAAATAATAGTTCATAAAGTTTGAAAAGGTTGAAGCAAATTACAAGGGTGTTTATAGTGGGCTGTTTACAATAATCTCACGTCATAAAACTTCATAAAACATGACTCAGCCGAACACTCAAGCACTCTTCTTCGTGAGCATTTGAGTGGCAAGTTAAAAAGTAGCCTAGAGCGCCATGTTGTTAAAAATTAAGCTCAGAATAGATTCCATAGAGAATCGCTATGCATTTGGAAAATCTCAGAATCAATCTATGAATTGTGATGAATCGATTTACTTTCCCAGCCCTACTGTGCATTGGCGGGAATTTTACAGTGGCTTTTTCTGCAGGTTACATTATTACACCAGTAGGTGGCGACATGTGACTGTCTTTTTGAGTGAGTTATTATTTATTCATTCATTTAGCCCATTTGCTCAAAAGCACAGATTCATTCAAGCATGAAACAAGGCTGGGCTGCCCCCTAATAGTCGACTAACCGTTAGTTGACCAGAAGAGGCTTGGTCTACCAAAATTTTATTAGTCGCAGAAAAAAAAAAATCCATAGGCGAAGTCACGCAGTCCGTGACGAACAGATCGTTAATGGCTGGTGTTTGTGGTAATACAGTTCATCGGACAGGACATCCAAGCGCTCGCATATCATTCATCCACCACAAATATGGCTTATCATCTGAAATATGTAAGTATTAGCAACTTTACATGGCCGCTCAATCTAATGTTACAGTTTTTCTCAGTCGCTTTGGTGCTTTTCTCGAATCATCCTTAATATTTGCAAAGAAGTATGTGCATTTCTCAAAACAATTCGTACAAACAGCACCACACAACGGATTACCTGCAAAAGCCTGTAACTTAAAGGGGTGGGTCATTGCGATTTCACTTTTTTAACGTTAGTTAGTGTGTAATGTTGCTGTTTGAGCATAAACAATATTGGCAAGAAAAGATGTGCATAAACAATATCGGCAAAGTTACGAAGCTGAAAGTTCAATGCAAACGGAGATATCGTCTTTTAAAATTCTGGCAGTTTAATGCCTACAAAAACGGCTGGTAGGGACTACAACAAGTTATTTCCCGGGTTCGTGACATCACGAACCCAGATAAACCCCGCCCCCGGGAAAAGGCAGCAAAGGGGGCAAGGCCATGTTGCGCTGCTTTAGAGAAGAGGAAGAGAACTAGAGGTGCACGTAAAAATCTGTTCATATATGAACTCTCTCTCTCTCTCTCTCTCTCATTCAACTCAGCTCCAGCAATGAACTGTTACAATTATACATTTATTTTCCACATAGCTATGAGATGCATTAAACATGGACGCGTGTGCAGTTGCCGTACTGTATTAAAGCTTTAATCAGGATAAAATCGTATATATTAAAAGCTAACATAAGCAGTAGCATTTACAAATAACAGCGTATCTAAAAGTATACAACAACAAGACACAAGACAAGACAAGACAACAACAAACAAAAAACATAGGTCTACCATTAAAAGCCGTGCTTGCACAGGTTCTGCACGATCCTCTTCAATAATATCCTCTGCTTCTCAATCGGGCTCAAACTGATAAGCGATATTAACAACGCCTTTGTTTACAATACAACCAGAGCACATGTCGTTGAGGAGAGGGGCGGCACGTTTAGACGCGCACTAGAGGTGGTTTAGCCAATCACAACACACTGGGCTAGCTAACCAATCAGAGCCCATCCCGTATTTCTGAGGGAGGGGCTTTATAAAACCAGCAAATGATCAGCGAGTTTATGGCATAAGGGACAGAGAGGTGTAGAATAAAGGTAAATTATGTGAAAAAGAATGCGTTTTTTTTTTTAAACGAAGCATTAACACATGTTAGACTGCAACCCATAAACACAATCAAGCCTAGAAAAAAAACAGTGAACCACCCCTTTAAAAT
>NW_015627540.1:251378-251915 GCF_001515625.1 Sinocyclocheilus rhinocerous
GATAACCTGCAAAAGCCTGTAACTTACTCAAAATCTTTAGTTCATCTCTCAAAAGTAAGTATTTATGTCAATGAACATATCAGTGCCATCAGAATGAAAAGTCCTTGTGTCATTGTTCACAAACAAGATAGTCAAAATGCTTAGTAATGTTGTCAATATAACAGTGCATTCTGTTAGTATTACCTGATGTAAACTATGGCAACAGTTTGGATGACAGTTACTGTATTGAAATACAAAAGGCTGCACTTCTTATGTATGCCATATATCCATTTCAAAAGTACAAATTTACACATTACTTTATGTGGGATATTGATTGAAAGAGATTTGATAGGATTCACATTACACTTTACTAGTGGTCTGACAAAAAATAAAATAAAAAAAACATTACAACGTCATTGTGATATAGAAAAGAAATATGGGCACAAAGACGAAAATACAAAATTAGACAAACACAGTAAACACCCCTTAGGCAGAACTTTGCTTTTGCATGCAGCACTGTATGAGGAATTGCAGTGCAGTCTGTCTACACCTCCTGAC
>NW_015627540.1:251947-272262 GCF_001515625.1 Sinocyclocheilus rhinocerous
AACTTCATATGATGAGGCTGGCTTCAACCTGACCAAAAGCAGAAGGCGTGGTTGAAATGTCATCGGCCACAGAGCTACTGTTGATTTGCCAGGCCAATGGGGAGGAAATATCTATTGTCAGAATTTGTAACTCTTGACTCTGTCTATATGTGCTTTCCAATTGAAGATTCATGAAATGGACCTTTGAGCTATTTCAGAGTACTGGTTTATCATTAGCTGATCTACATTCTCTTCATTAGTGAAAGTCAAGATTCCCCTGCACAATTCATGGCAAATTTACACAAAGAATAATAGAAATGTGTAGAAAATATGCTTGACAGTTTATGACAACTAGATCAACCATTTTGCATTTGGTGACTTATAAAATGAACTAATGCCTAGGGGGGTAAGACTGTTGCACAGAGAACTATATAGTACATTTTGAGCAACATGACATTACCAACTGATAATGAAGGAAACCGCAGACAAATGTACATAATCAATTGCATGAATGTACCAAAGCAATCGCAACTTGTTCAAAAGAATGAGAAACTGCTTTTATGATCTGCACAGTTGACTAGATGATGTGGAGGTTGAACAAGTAGTTTTGAGAATTTCATTTCTGATCTGAGAAATGCACCAAAGAAAAACTGTAACCTAGAGAAATGTGCGCTATTGAAGTGTCTATGCGGTGTGTGTTAGCTGAACAGTAGCGCGCTCACTGCAGGACAGATGGAGGCACCGGTGCGCTTATTTACTCCTAAAATACTCCATAGTTTTTGGTCATACAGATAAGAGTAATACATCTTTCGAATCGGTAAAGACCGCTACGTTTATTTGTGTGCACTCACAATAACAACAAAACATTGCGCTTTTGTAAAATAATGACAGCAAACAGGATGCGCTTTCTGCCGTCTCGGTCTCTGTGAACTTGAGCGTGAAACTCCATGTATGTCTTTGCCTTACAGACAGAAAAATATATCTATAGAGAACGAAATGTCTACTTTCAAATGAACCAATTCAAATGGAAAACAAATATTCTCAGATTATGTAATCTGTATGAAACATGCATACAGGCGCATCACTACTGCGGAGATGACGAGTCAGTGTCGCCGACTTCATCTCTTAATCTAAAACTAAATAAAGCGTATCAATATTACAATGTTAAAATGTTTCTTACAGTTTTTCCCTGACACATTCATAATCATTACTTCTGCCGGTGTGCTGTGGCAAGCTTTATGCGTGTGCTTGAGTGCTTATTAGGCAATGTAGGCAATTAAAGACTCAGTATTATGATTTAAAAGGTTTATTAATAAACGTGCGATTAGTCGACTAATGCTTAAAATGAACGACTACTAGTCGACCAGAAAAATCTTTAGTCGGGGACAGCCCTACTACTGTTACACTATTGAAAAATGTAGTTAATTTAGTAGTTACACTACTTTGAGTTTGTTAGCCCCTCAGCACTGGTGGCTAAGCAGTCACGTTTGGCACCAAAAGCTTGTGAAAGGATGTGTGCAGTATCTAAGAATGTGTGTTGGAAACGGTTGCTTGTGCCCTGGAATTAATGTTCCCTCCTCTGAGCTCCACATCCACTAGGTCGTAATCATCTCCTCTAATGTCATTCCTCACGCCGGGCCCATGCAGAAATAATTACAAAATGGAGGTGCAATTTTCAGACTGCGATACTGAGAAAAGTGACACACAAGGCCTCGGAAATGAAAACAAGATAGACTGTAGATTCCAACGAGGACTCGTTGCCATTTTCCAGATCCCAAATTGTATTTCTCTAACAAATACGGTTTTTGGTTGTTAAAGCTTAACTTGAAAGCCATCCACCGGGCCTGTCGAACAGCAGGCGAGACACACAGAGAGAATTTTCGAATGCCATCACCACCGGATGAGACATGTTACCGTCCCACTCACCATGTTACTATGAACCCTAGAGGTCCAAAGCCTTTTTCCCAGCCCTCTCACCCCTGCTGGAGAGGGAGCTTTGATGAAGGGCTCACACATCAGCTGGTTTTAAGCGCGAGTGTGTAATGCAAACTCCAGGTCCTGTCTCTGTAGTTGTGCAGACGCCCTGGGTAATCAGGCCCATGAAATGTGTTTTCACTGCTGATTACAGAGCAACGGAGTGCAGATGGCCTGCGCGCCACTGGAAAAGACCCCCCAACTCCTGGTCAGTGAGACAAATACAGATAAAGACTGTATATACAGTAACACCGCTTACTGCCAGAATGGAAAAGGCAAGTTATTTCAGAACATATAGAGCTTGAGAGCTTAAACCACCCCATTATTTCTCTGCATTAACCAGACAAAGGGTTGTGAGAGGATGGAAGGAGGATAAAAAAGACGTCTTTCTTTCTAAAAATAAACCTCTGAATGAAAATGGCCCTTTGATGGGGAACGTTGGCTGAGTGCCATCATACAACTATATGCTGTTCAGTCTATCTTAGAGAGCTGGATTAAAGGCTAATGGATTCTCTCTCTTTTTTTACGCTGCATTAACAATTAATAAAGTGCACACATGCTTTTATCATCCAGATTCTTATTTCTTTTATTTGTTTAACTACACATTTATATATATTGTCTGCTTATTTTATAGTCTTGAAATATATATATATATATATATATTTAAAAGCACTTGCTGTACATTAAACTACACATGCTACATATATATATTAAATATAATTAATGATTAGGGTTGTTTAATAGTTAATAAGTGTTAATTTAAAGCAACTGATTATGAAAATATGCAGTGAAAAATAACCTACCTTTGGAGCAATTCAAGCTTGAAGTACCTTCATGGTTCTTACGTTCATAAACAGCTGTACTGGGCCAAATAACCTAATAAAAAAACACAAACAATACATTAATTTTTTCGTAATGTCTCTCCAAGGTAATATATTACCTTAATTTTATGCTTTATTTAAAAAATGTTTTTGATTAATTAGCATATATAATTAAATTACATTTTTGTAATCATTTGCCAGCTCTAGTAAACATACAATTATTAGAATGTAACAGGCAATCTGTTATCAATTGGATGTTCTAATGTTGTGTTTTCTTGCACAGTTGTTCTATCAGGTGTTATATTAGGAAGATGGCCGTTTAGAGGATTGTCTCCCTGGAAGCAGCTGCGAAAAGCTCTTTGTCGTGATGGTTTCTGTTTTTCCACTTGGTGAGTTTAATGACAGGAGAGACTCCAGAGTGCAGCAGATCAGGGAAAGGGGGAACGAGCTGCTCCCGTAAAGGATGCCATGAACATAAACATCCTTGTCCTGCAATAACATTAAATTGTCTGGTTTACATAATCCACAGCTCCTGCTCAAGCACTCTCTGTTCTCTGACTCAGCATGGTTGCGGAGATGTATAAAATAGCACCCATCCTGAAAACAATCTTATTGTCAATTTACATGTAAATAATATTGCTGATCCTGTAAAGGGCACGTCAACATTATTTTATAGATTCAAATAACCGATTCAGCACGTACCCCGCCGTACATTTGTAAGTTAGCAGCTTGCTTTTCAGAATATGTAACAGTGTTGCTTTTTTGGGATCTTTCAGAATACATTTTCCAGTTAGAGAAGAAAGGTTTAAGATTATCATCAGCACCACCTACCCGTGATGCTTTGTTTTGTGGGAATTTGACAGCTCCCCTAGGGACTTTCATGCCATATTAATGGTAAGAAATATGGTGACTTCCACTGTAATTACAAAAGCACTGCAGGCAGACATGGTGTGTCGTAATTCACCCACTTCCCTTCATGTTTGCACTGCAGGGCGGAGAGTGGCACTATCTATTTCATCAATGTCTTAATCCTTATCTTTCTCATTAAACATGTGTCACACATTGCGGCTAGGCCGGTCCACCGATGAAAATTGAACTGGGAATGAAACTCGTGTTCACCTGTAAGCAATTGCTTTCCGTTAAAGGGACAATATGATGGTAAAGTTTGACACTATACACGCTATAAAAACAATCCTGTTAAATTCATAACTCTCTGGCAAGCTGTGGTTGCCAAAAAGTCACTGTAATAAAAAATACATATGCTGGGATTAATGTTTTTAAAAGAAGTATCTTGTGCTCACCAAGGCTGCATTTATTTAATCAAAAATACAGTAAAACAGTAATGTAGTGAAATAGTATTACAATTTAAAATAATAGTTTTATTATATTATCATTTTAATATTTTTTAAATGTGATCTTCAGTGTCAGAAATCATTCTAATATGCTGTTTTCAACATTGATAATAATATGAAATGTTTCTTGAGCACATCAGCATGTTATAGTGATCACAGGAACAAATTACATTTAAAAAATATTCAAATAGAAATTATTTGAAACTATAACAAATAGTTATTTTATATTGTTAAAATAATTCACAATATTACTGTTTTGCTGTATTGTTGATCAAATAAATGCAGCCTTGGTGAGCATGAGAGAATTTTTTGAAAAATATTACAAATCTTAATTATTCCAGACTTTTGACTGCCAGTGTATATATTTTTACTATATTTTTTAAAAATGGTAGATTTTTACTTTTTAAACTTTTTTTATTGAACATTTTTTACAGTGCTTCGCATTGTTACTAAAATATTAAACATTTAAATATTTTACTTCAAAACTTAATGTATTGTCTTGTTGAATGTTTTAACCATAAACAATATATTGTACTTCCAAAAAACATGTTTTTTCTTTTACCATTTTCATGTAAAATTCCATATAAGGAAGTATTATCATGTTAAATGTATTACAATATTTAACTATATATGGTAAACCAACTTACCATTAACTATTTAACAGGTTTTTACTGTAATACATTCTTACTTTCTGTTTCTGTAAAGATTATTGACTCTTTTTACAGCGAGAGCTTTGGGAATTGAAGCATCAGTGTGAGCGGTTACTGGTTGAGTTCCTGTGTTGTGCGACAGTGCAAGTCCACAGAATACGCTCTGGGTTTGAGGAAAAACCACAGTTCTCCAAAGTGATAGAACAAAGTTTCAGGTTGAGATGGATGGAAAGTACTTATTCAGCACAAGTTTCATTTTGCCTTACAATATGTAACATCCTCTTCCCACACTCTCTCTATCCAATTGTTCCTCTCCAATCTATATACAGATCAGTATCCTTACTTTACACACTGTTTGGGTAAAGGAATAGCTCATATGAAAAAAGGTAATTTTGTAATTTCCATCATTCAAATCTCTTGTGCTTGCATATGTTCAGATTTGCTGCATTAAACTGCAAAGTCAGTGATGTTTAATGTCTCATAACCATGAGAATAAATACGTGGAAATGCAGTGATGAAGGGAAGAATTAAAGGTCTTACATTTCTGTTTCTTATATGAAGTTGCAATATCATAAGTCTTGCATTGTATGAATTGTTTCATGTTAATTTTTTTGTCCTTTTTGGTGCTTGACAGATCATCAGTGATCTCCTTTTGTGTTCCACAGAAGTGTTTGGAACGACATGAGGGTGAGTAAATGATGGCAGAATTTTCATTTTTGGTTGAACTGTTCCTAACTTCTCCATTTTTGCTTTAGCTAAACAGTTGTCCTTTTGATGAAGACACTAGCAGCATTGAAGTACACAATCAGAGCTGTTTCCGGTCTCATTTCCATCTCAAAACACTAGTGTGACCAAACCTCTCGGGAGAAAACTCAGCGCTGATGTCTTTCATGTTCCAAGCCCGAGGATTCTCATTTTCCTCTGGATCTGTTTTGAGAAGCAGGCAGAAATGTGTAAAGAAGGTTAGGCTTTTTTTTTCTGCAGATATTCACTGATCTGTTTACATCTCTATTTTGTGCCCCAAATGTATTCAACTCTCCCCAGCAGGTCTCATTTGCTTTGAAGTGACCGGGGAAAATGTCTCACAGCTCTTAGGTTTAAATTGTGGTGTATGTTGAAATAATTATTAATTACATTGGCATCAGGTGAACCATTGTCATATAATTTATTTTGCTTATACATTTTATGACTCTTGTTTTGTGCCCTTGTAAAAAGGTAACTTTTGTGAGCTTTGTAAATGCCAAAACCAGCAGGCTGACATCAGCTCCAGAAGACTCATAAAATGTCAAACCTTGATTAAAACAGTGTTTCTGATATAAAACACTATATCCACGCCACATAACTAAAATAACAACTTTTAAGTACAAGTAACACCAGACTTTTGAAGTTGGTCCAACATGTTTTGTTTGGAGAATTTGCCCAAGCAAACCTACAAAAATTACTATATTAATTATATATTATTATCTTGTTGTATTTATATATACATATTTTTCTCTTATTTAATGACCATATTATCTAGATGTTGTAGCATTTTGTATCCAAGAGTAGTTAAGATCAATGAACCCTGCTGAAATTCTTAAAGGGATAGTTGATTCTGTCATTAATTACTCACCCTCATGTCGTTCCAAACCCGTAAGGCCTCTGTTTATCTTCAGAACACAAATTAAGATATCTTTTATGAAATCCGAGAGCTCTCTGACCCTCCCATAGACAGCAAGGATACTACCATGATCAAGGTACAGACAAGTAGTAAGGACATCTTTAAAATAATCCATGTGACATCCATGTGAGAATACTTTTTGTGCGCAAAGAAAACAAAAATAACGACTTTATTCAACAATTTATCTCCTCCGCGTCACCCTGGTGCCATTTTGGAGAGTATCCACTGAACGTAAACAACGTATGCTGTTCTGTGTCAGCTGTGCCACGTGGATACGTTGTCTACGCTTTGATCTGAATGAAAACATTTACGCGTGGCACAGCTGACACAGAACAGCATACGTTGTTTACGTTCAGTGGATACTCTCCAAAATGGTGCTAGGGTGACACGGAGGAGATAAATTGTTGAATAAAATTCTCGTAGCTTCGTAAAATTATGGTTGAACCACCGATGTCACATAGATTATTTTAACGATGCCCTTGCTACGTTTCTGGACCTTGATTGTGGTACTATCCTTGCTGTCTATGGGAGGGTCAGAGAACTTCATCAAAAGTATGAATTCATCAAAAATATCTTAATTTGTGTTCCGAAGATGAACGGAAGTCTTATGGGTTTGGAACGACATGAGGGTGAGTAATTAATGACAGAATTTTCATTTTTGGATGAACTATCACTTTAAACCAGCATACACTGGTTTGCTGGTTTTATTTGGTCTCCCAGCCTGATCAAGCTAGTCTATTGATGATGGTAGTATTAATCAAATAGTTCTGTTCTAAAAGCTAGTGAGCTTCCTTGCTATCTACTCCCTTCTAAGGTAATATCCTAACCATCACTGAACCCAAACACTGAGCGATACTCTACATATGTAGCTACTCCGTACATCATACAAATAGACATCCATACATCTCGCAATTGACCCTCTGCAAAGACACGCCCCCCCTTCGTTACTGTTGTGTGTCCGAAAAACTGTGCCACTCTCACACCACACAAAATGTTCTCAGTGAAAAATACATTACAGAAAAAGGAGCACACCGACAATGCCAATGACAATAAACAAGACAAAGCAGGTTACTTTTGGTATGAAACCATGTAGTGCCGATCCCAGACTTCTGTGGGCCCTACGCAAAACTTTTTCCGCGGGGGATGGGGGGTGGCAGTGGAGAGGGGTATGAGTAGTTATGAACGAATTAATGAAACACATTTGTCCGTGTTTCACTCCGTCTCGAATCGTGCTCACGGAAAGCGCTTGAGAAACAGTGTCTCAGTACTCTTTCAACTCGTTTTTTTTAGTCTCGAGCAAGACTGTACAACATTCACATTACATGATTTGACTGATTTTTACGTAGAAAGGGCGACAGCGCACCGCATTAAAAGAAATGATCATTCATGTTTTCATAACCGCTGGCCAAATTCAAAAATGAAACTAGAATTAAATCATCTTTGAGAGCAAGGGGGCGCACTGGTGTTTCGGGGGCCCTACGCAGCTTGCGTATTTTGCGTATAGGGAGGATCGGCTCTGAAACCATGTCTCAGTTTTCAAATTTTGTCATTTTTTAAAAGAAATTCAAACAATAAATACAGTTTTATGTTTCTTTAATGTGTCGTGACAGATTGCTGTAGCACCTCAGTTCAAGCGGCATGTGAACCGATCTTCTCTTCCTCTTTTCTAGTTATATAATGAAATAAACATGAATGAACATCAGAAGGCATCTTGTTTCAATTGTGGAACGATATCACTATACACCATAAGTTCAAGTCCACCAATATTAATCTACTCTCCCGTCTGTTTTTTTTTTGTCAAACAAAATGGAGTCTGCATTATGATTGGTCAGATTGCCTGTCAATCAAACTCCCTGTGAAGGGTCAATTGATTGCAGTAGAGTTTTACACGGGTGTGATGATAAGCTAATAAGCACATATGTACAAAGTGCACACATTTATTAGGTAATATTCAGTGATACATTGATACATTCAATGATGTTTTAGACTTTGGCCAATACTAGGTATTTTAGGACAGTAGGGAGTATTAAGCATAATTTTCAACAGCCTTAACGCTTCTGATGCCTTAAAATTCTGCCTACGTAGGCAGCTCACTAGGTTTTAGAACAAAGCAAAAGACTTGCCATGCAGTAGGTAATGAGGGACACTTTATGCAGAGTACTTCCCAGTTGCTAAAAAAACAAAGTCAACAAAGCATATTTCTGAAGTGACTCAGAGTGTGCCTCATCTAATTTGTATGTTTATCCTTAGTCGGTCTTATAATTTGCAGCCCTCATCAATGCAGTTCCAAGGTAGGATTCATCATGTCTTATTTTGTGAGCCATCCAACAATAGCTTTTCACTAGCTTTAACTTTTTACCGCGAGGCTGAAAAATAACCCTGACACACACTTTAAAGCTCAACATCTAAACGTAGGACAAAAGGATAGATGTAAAAACCACAAAGAACAAAGACGTGTGTGGAAGTCTTTTTACTTCCTAGGGAAAAATTAGGTAAGAAGATTTTTAACAGCACAAGCGATATTAAACTCGGCTAGCTCACAACCGTCCTGAAGGCATAAAAGCCGGTTTCGGAGAAATGCGAAAAGAGTGATGAACGGATGGAAAGATGTACTGACAGGGGAAGGATGAAGAGATAAAAGGAAGTAGAGAGAGATTTAGGTGCACATCAGGAATGTCAAGCACAATGAATGTCTTGGGAGCCGCTGCCGTCCCTCGGAGCGTCTCTACAATTGCTCTATCATGGCGCAGGAACCGTAGTCGCCATTTACATGCTAGTTTAGCTCTGCCAATTCAATCATGCCATGATGAACATGATGTCAGCATCCATTACATGAGGGACGGTTGAAAATCGGGCCGAGTTAAGCAGGGTCCTGGGGTTTGCATCGCAATTGCGGCTGATACGCTAAGTCTGCGGTTCCTGTGGTCTGGTTGTTCACACAGGAAGGAGTGGACCAGATGTATAAATCAGAATTCAAAGGAAGCAGGCTGGGGGAGGATGCTGGCAGCCAGACTGAAGAGGGGCCCAAAAAAGTCCTGCTGTCAGGCAGCTCATTCATCAAACGCAGAGAGGGTGGCCTCACCCGGAGGCCCAGCCGGCCTGTCCACCTCTCCAATGTTGGGGAACACTTTGGCCTGGGCTCATTTTAGCTAGAGAAGGTGTTAATTAAACTACCAAGAACAGTCTGAATGCGAGAGAGGCGAGCATAGAAGCCGTGAATCTTGCTGGGCTTCTCTCGAAGCCCCCGCTGTGTGTTGGATGTGTGATCCTGGCACTGCGCAATCCTCTCAGCCTAAAGTTGTTTGATGGCCCACACCTGCCACCTCAGCCATGCGGATCTTGGGCAGTTTAATCTGTTTATCGTGGCATTAGAGACTTGTTAGTGACTCATAGCTTTACTCACTAAGTGCTTCAACTTTTGTTCAAAGACCTTTTATAGTGTGTTAAAGAAACTGTCATCATTTATTCACTCTCTGACTCTCATGTCATTCCAAACCTGTATGCCTGACGTTCTTCTGTGCAATACAAAAAGTTAATTCTTCTGTAATATTTCCAAATATAATGAGAACAGGGCCATAGTATTGTGTGAGTATTGTTTTTTACTGAAAATCTGCACATCCATTCTAGGCTTGCTTGATATGTTAAAGAAAAATCTAATCTAATTCTTTTGAGTCACAAACTATAGGCCATACTTGAATATAATGCACACTCATATGGACTATTTTTTAAAAATGTGAAATCACACACCAATCAAACACTTTTATGTATGTTAAAACGTAATTTTAAAGCATGCTGGGGAAAGACCAGTGGTGCTTTTATGGTGCTTTTGTGTCCTTTTTGAAGGTTGAAAGTTATTGTAGTAATTGCATGGTAAATAATGAGCAGTACATTCTTAAAACAAAAGGCATCTTTTTAGCTCCATAGACATAAAACAACATGAGGGTGAGTATGTGATACAATTGTCATTTCTGGATGAAATGCATGTGAAAATTATTTTAGTTATTTTATATTGTTTATTTATAAATATATTTATATTTATTTTATTATGTTCAACTGAAAAGTGCCAATAAGATCATTGGTGTAAGAGTCACATTTCATTTCTCTTAACATGAATGACATCATGTTTTTGCTTGAGGGGAATGTAAAGAATGGGGCCATTCATGGGTAAAAGGTCTGAATGGATTTTTTCCCTCACTTTTTGGAGCCCTGGTAGATGCAAAAGAAATTATAATACCAAAGAAATAGCAATAGCATTTTAGCAACTAATTGCAGGCTATGGAGAAAATGATCCAAATCACTGTTACTCTACCTGTGAAGTGAGACATGACAAAGCTGAAAGCAACATATTCGTTTCCTAATCTAAACAATGCTTGTAAGTGGAGGTAATGTTCTCTTTTATACTGCGATAGAAATTGATACGAAAACGTATTACATCAGCATCAAAGAGTCTGATGCAATCCTGAGTAACACAGACAGCCTGTGTCTTCTTGTCCACCATATTTGGTTCCAAATACACAGATCAAGCTCCCAGATGAGACTGCAGATTTGCCCCTGCTGCCTTTGTTGAAGTTTCACGATAAATTTGAACTGACAGCTCCACTGCAGGGATAAATAATGTAACCGCATTTCGGGACATCATTAAGAGTAATGTTTCATTCTCAGTCCCCTAAAATCCCTTTCACACACATTTAAATAATAAACGATTTTGTGGATTAATCTGAAAGTTCAACCTGAAGTCAAACTTGAGCTTCTTCCACCGCGCTCAGATTAAAACTCGAGACTTGCCGCAGGATGCACGCTCGTCGGGCCCATTTTTCACTCGTTAAGCAGTTACGGCTTCTCCTCTTCCTCCCAGCCGCGAACGTGAGAGATTTAAAAGGATATGTCACCCAAAAATGAAAATTCCGTCATTAATTACTCATCCTCGTGTATTTCGAAACCTGTAAGACTTTCGCTCATCTTCGGAACACAATTTAAGATATTTTTGATGAAATATGAGGGCTCTCTGACCCTCCCATAGACAGCAAGGTAACTACCACGTTCAACATTCCACATTTTCGTCTCTACTGCATCACTTGTGGGCCGGCGCCGGCGCCGCCACACGCTCGCGTCATGATACTGTCGTGAACGCGCGTCCACAAGTGACTCAGTAGAGACGAAACTGTGGAATAAAGTCGTTATTTTTGTTTTCTTTGAGCAAAAAAAGTATTCTCGTAGCTTCGTAACTTTACAGTTGAACCACTGATGTCACACGGACTACTTTGTCGATCATCTTGGTACTTTTCTGGACCTTGAACGTGGTAGTTACCTTGCTGTCTATGGGAGGGTCAGAGAGCCCTCATATTTCATCAAAAATATCTTATATTGTGTTCCGAAGATGAACGAAGGTCTTACGGGTTTCGAAATACACGAGGGTGAGTAATTAATGACAGAATTTTCATTTTTGGGTGAACTAACCCTTTAAGTGCCGTGCAAAATAAAACACATGATGAATTAGAGGACCACTGTCCTTGTGTGACAGATTAAACTGCAGCGAGGAGCACATGTGTGAGACTGTGTCCTCCAGCGTCTGCCGTGTCTCTCCTCCCGCTCTGCTCTGGCACAAAGCTGACAGATCACCTGTCTGCCGGTGAGCTGGAGGGGTCTCTTCCTGACCGACACAAGGTCGTTCAGTCACTCAGAGATTTTGGTCGGGCTGCCTGCCGCATTAGTCAGCACTTTCCCGCCACTCCCCATTCTCCCTGACTAATTTGCGCTTTATAAATGGAACGAGCTCCGAGCACATTGAGACATAAACATGATCATTACTTTGACGTATGAGCAGTCAAACGGACAGACCTACATGCTCTATCCATTGCCAGTGAGTCTGCGGTGTTGTCCTCCAGTGTTGAGGAATAGTGACTCGTGTTTAGTGATTCATTTTACTGAATCAGTTCGTTTGAGCGGTTCATACTAATGAAGCGGTTCAAAAATGAGTCACTAGGTCATTGAGTCCCTGCAAAAGGCATTGAAATGCTTGATTTTCACTACATTTTGACTTATAAATTCGAGTGTTTTTGTAGTGTTACCGTATATGTAAAATCTGTTCAAGTTTAATGCTATCTAAAGATGGCAAAATCAACAGTAGCCCACTGATTCTTTTGATATCTTGTCAAGTATAGGCCTAATATTCTCAAATTAAAATATCTTTTGCATCTTATCAAATAATCTCATAGTGATTATTTATTTAGCATGAAAATGAATGTGAACTCTAAAATGAAAAAATAAGAACTGTACACATCTGAAAATTTAAATGCTGAAAAATGTGTGATATTTATTATGTGTAAAAAATTATTTATGAACTGCATAAATAGGTGTATAATATAAGTTAATATCAGTAATATTTATAAATTATAATGTTATGCATTTTATCAGTTATATGATGATAATATTTATAACTCATAAATATCATATTTTTGATTATAACTTAATATTTATTGTAATATGTGGAAAGTTTATTTACGAACAAAATAAATAAGTTTATATATTAACTGATAATATTTATAACTGCTTGAATACAATGTTAGTAACTTTGGATAAAAGCACCTACCAAGTGCATAAATGTATAGGTCATGATAGATAGATAGATAGATAGACAGATAGATAGACAGATAGATAGATAGATAGATAGATAGATAGATAGTTTTATTCTCAGAGAATGCAAAAATTATCCATTTATTAGAGGTATTGATATCAAAAATCAGTGATATTGCCCCTGATTACACGTTGTGTCAGGAAAAAGATAATAAAAAAGTGGTAACCCTCAGATATGTTAATTAATAAATGCTGCTCTTTCTGAAAAATATATAAATATATATATATATACGTACATTTACACACATATAATGTCATACTTGTTTATTAAAATTACATTGTCGGAGTATTTTTAGCTGTATTTTTATAGCTGCTTGTTTGACTGTAGTTGAACTACTCTAACTTATGAGTGGCTTGTAGCTTTGCAGGCTTCAGTTTTAAAATAACTCCCTCAACAGTGTGTCATGCTTCATAGTAACAAATACTGTTCCATGACCCTGCAGGGTTTTTAGCAGACACAGTCCCACTGCCAGAAGAGTCAACAGGCTTCCACAGGGTAAGGCAACTCCTCTTCCCCTGCTTCCTGTTCGGCTGGCCAATTTCCGCTAACTGTATTTGGGCCTGGATTTTTTCTCTGTTAATATTGGCAGAGCCTCAAACAAATCAAGTATTCTCTCACTATTGGATGTTGGTAAAGCCACTGGGTGAAGTTATTTACAGAGCCATCCACAGCGGCTTCTGTATCAATCCAGACAGGAAGTTTTATCTGCAAAGGGAAGGGAGATGCACTTTTACGCCTCAGAGGGCAGCACGTTTCCACAAAATGTTTTGGGAGTTGGTCGTAAATGTCAGACATTATTATAGAGAGCCACAATTAACTCGGACCAAACTAAAAGATCTGAGCTAATCATGATTCATATGCTGATCATATTCCAGGTTTTGACATTATATTTTAAAGAACAAGGCTGTCACTTGTCCTTTTGGGCCAGTGCTGCATTTCTACTGAAAATCATACATCTTGTACATCAGTGTTTGGTTTTCTGTGATGAATTATACATTGTTGTTGTAAATTCTGCCGATTTGTCACCAAGATAATGTTATCTAGCTGGCTAATACACATGTATGAGTTTTGTAAAAATTACAAAAATTACTTTACAAGAGACTTTAAGCATCTTATTATTAATGTTGAAAACAATTGTGCTGCAAAATATATTTTTTCAGAATTCTGATACATTTTATTTATTTTTTATTTATTTATTTATTTATAATTTTGATAAAGTTTAAAAGAACAGTATTTATTTCAAATAGAAATCTTCTCCAACATGAATTTATTTACTGTCACTTTTGAACATTTTAATGCATCCTTGCTGAATGAAAGTATCGATTTCTTTTAAAAACAAATCGTATTAACCTCAAACAGTTCAACTGTAGTGTAAATATAAAAAATATATAAAATATATAAAAATGCATTGCTAAAAGTAAAATTGATCATTCTTTTGTGAGGTCACTGAAACCTCACAAAAGGTTTGTGAGGACCCACTGGAACAGAATAACATTCTACTATGTTTTGACATTGAAAAAAAGGCAGGTAGCTCTTTTTTTCAAGTATAGGTAACAAGAAAGCTGTTCCTTGTGGTTTATTTGTCACCTGATTGTTGACTTGTTGAAGGTCAATGGTGGGTGTAGTATATCTAGGAATGAATTTACTCCTGTATACCTAAAGAATGTAATTCATCAAAGGTTGAGAAGTTAGTTTTTTATCCAATTCAGTGCATGCTATGGATGCACAGGAATTTAGACAGCCTATGTGTTAGCTTTTTCTTTGCAACACGAATGGAATGAAAAGCATTCCTTGTAGTAAATGAAGAGTCGTATGAATCGTGCATAGAGCACATATTGATTTATTGACGCGGAGGAAAATTGCTGTCATGTACATGCACCCACAGGGGACTAATGGAGGGTGGTTACAGATCTGGCATGCTGGCTGAAAGATGAAGGATGTGATGTCAGGGCTGTATGTGATCCAGGAACTGTGACATTACAAAGGTCACAATCTTGCCCTGCCCTACAGTAAGTAAAATGCCTCCAGGGGGATTGGCCTGGTTAAAATGACAATTGTGGAATTGTGGGAAGATTCCATTTATCCTTTCATCTTCTTCACTTGTTTCTCTCTCCCTCTCTCACATTCTCTGTCTTGGTCAGTATTGCGGTGGCTCTAAATTCCTCAGGGTGAATCATCTTTTACCCCGTGTCTTTCTGAATTTTGTCTTCCCGATATTTCCCTGCTGCTCAGAGCCTTTTTGGTTTTCCATGAAAGAGTCAATGTGCGATGCCTTACTCACTTCCTGAAGAGTCACACAGCATGAAATGACCCAACTCCAGTGATAATTTCCCATGAAGCGCTGCACACACTGAAAAATATTTGGTGGAGAAATAACTTTTACTCAGAAATTGCTAGTCAATTTCACAAATAATTATAAATGGTCAGTAACACATTCAATTAAACATGAAATTCTAGAAAGACTGAAATAGTATTTTCTTGTAAAAAGTACTCCAGAAATGTGTGTTTTATTTTAAAAATTACAGTGCATTCTTACATCTTGATGCACTACTATTATAGTTAACCAAAACTAAAACCACAAAAAAGTGTTTTATTTTTGTTACTTAAATATTAACTGAAATTTAAAAATAAATAAATTATTTAATGTATTATTTCATTTTATTTCATTCATTATTTCAGTTTTACTTTATAATGCCAAAAATAAATTAAATTACAAAACTAAATTAACTCAAATGAAATTTAAAAAATGCAGTTAAAAAATGTAAAAATATTTAGGCATTTTTTTAAAAGCTCAAGTCAAATGGCTTGGTTCCCCCTTTAGGATTTTATGCCTGTGTTATTGTCTGGCAGGCAAAAATCATTCATTTACTTAAAAAAGCAACAGAGCAATTTAATTTATGCTCATAGCAAAAAATATGTGGGCTGTTACCTGCAGAAGTTTAAAAGAAATGTAGTACTAATAATGTGATGCTTACCTAACAAACCTAGTTTGAGCATTCAGGTTATTACTGATAAAATGCTTCAGAAACTTGAACTGCAATGTTTCTTGTTATTGTTACATGCTGTGCAGGACATTTAACAAAGTGCGTCAGAGCACAATGAAGGACTCTATACCGGCACATCTATCTGTGCCAGTTTCTCTATAGTGACACTATCCTTGAGGATGAATTTTACTGGCAAAGTCTTCATTCTCCTCACATTGTGTTGCCCTTCACAGTTTATGTGCTTCTGCTCTTTTTTTCCTCAGCTTTGATCTATCTGAAAGCAATGCACCAAGTTCTTCAAAGCCTGACCAAACTGATACAAATAGTAAGTAAATCCATATAATACTTTGTCCTTTCTCTATAATACATTGCTCAATCTGAAAAGCACTAGATTGTGTCATTCAAATTCAAGTTTCAGTGCCCCTTTTAAGACACTCTATATACTCTACATACTTTTCTGTCTTGTCATTATTAGGAAAAATCACAGTCACATGGTGAGAGTGATGGCCAAAAACACACTGAATCATAAGCGCTGTAGGACAACAGTGGCTCCAACCTGCTCTTTGCGTCAAATGTGATTCAACACATATTACACATTCTAGTCTTTTTTATTTCATAGAGCAGTTGCACAGAACATTCCAGACTTTCCCGAAAGTCCCATTCACTTTTTGGAATGGACAAGGACTATAAACTACAGATGTGAATTGATTGGAGAAAAAAAAAATCACATTATTGTGGCATATGAAAGCATTAAATCAAGTCAATATATATAATTAAATAATTAATCCTTATTACGTATTATGTGTGTGTATATATGTTTGTGTGTGTGTATATATATATACACACACACACACACACACACACACACATACACATACATATATATATATATATATATATAAAAACAGGGGCTTAAGAATGATTAATGAAAAAATTACATTATTTATATTATTATTAATAATGAAATAATCACTAAAATAGCATTGAATTTACAGCCTTACTATAAATACAAAGGACTTCTCAAGAATTTCACCAGAAAACCTCTCTGACAAGTAGATATTTCAGAGAATGTTCTGGAACAAAATGATCTGGCAAATATGAGCGGCACTGCAGTTGATTCCTTCCAAATTCCTTCTCTGTGACTTTTACACAGACTTTTAAAACTAATCTGATCCACTTAAAAGCATTGCCAGCATTGGTCTAAATATCACATTCACTCCCATCATGTTGACAGAGGGTGGAGACTTTAATTTTTAACCACAGCTGAAAGGCCATGTCTTACAGATACTATAATCTCACTATCAGGAGAAAAAAAAACTGCAGGGAGACTGGTATATTTTGAGTTCACTCTGCCAAACAAGTGCTATCTTTGCCTCAAAGATCTCCAGCCCACTCGGATGAGAGTCAGGTATTTGAGTTATGCAGGGCAAGGGGAAAATAACACTCCTGCAGACTTGGTGTAATGAACCAATATGAAAAACGTCAAAGTAAAGCCACAGGTCAGAGGAAAGTGGAGACCATTAAATGGGGGGCTGTGAGACCAGCAGAGGAGGAGGGCACAGTCTAAAAGGTCACAGTCACCCTGTATTGCAGCTCTTGTCAGTCTCTCTTAAAGACCTGTGCGCCACCCACCAGAAGACTCTAATAGGATTCGAGCTAAGAGCACAAAATGACAGAGACGCCTTAAAGCAATACTTTACCCAATAATGAATATTCTATCATAATTTACTCAACCTCGTGTTGTTCCAAACCCGCATACAAGGGGAGATTTTTAATAATTTATTGAGCACTCTTCTCACAGCCAATGTCATAAATGGAGCTTTTAAAGCTTTTGCATCCTTTTTAAAGGGATGCAAAAGCAATAGTTTGCCAAAAATTTAAAATTTAAAGATTTACTTACGAGTTTGTTTCTTCATCTGAACAGATTTGGAAAAATTTACCATTACATCACTTACTAATGGATCCTCTGCAGTAAATGGGTGCCGTCAGAATCAGAGTCCAAACAGCTGATAAAAACATCATAATAATTCACAAGTAATTCATACAGCTCTCACATCAAAATGTTCATATTCATGATTCGTTTGTAAACAGTGCTTGCACTGTGCATATTTCTCTCCTGATTCAGTGATGATGAAACTTTCACTGTATAAAGCAAATTTGCTGTATAGCTAGAGGACTCGCATTTGACCCAGAAGCAACAACGTTTATTACATACACACATGTAATTAACTTTACAAGACGTTAATTGATGGTCTGGCGTCATGTGGATTACTTGTGGATTGTGATGTTTTTATCAGCTGTTTGAACCATCATTCTGATGGCACCCATGCATTCACTGCAGAGGATCCATTGGAGAGCAAGTGATGTTATGTTAAATTTCTCAAAATCTGTTCTGATGAAGAAAACTCATCTACATCTTACATGGCCTGAGGGTGAGTACATTTAGCAAATTGACAAATAGTTATTCTAAATGATTAAACTCGAATGATTTATTCACAAATCAGACACTCCATCTATTATGATCTTGCAAAGAAATGCTCAATATACATAATGTGAAAATCACATAAATATTAGTGTGGTCCTCACACAAATAAGCTATCATATATCTTATTTATGATGCTTTTGTGACAGGATATTCCTAGAAAATCGCCTTTATGGTCGTGGAATTAAAAAAAATATCATACGGATTTGGTAAAACATGGTGAGGGTGAGTACATGATGAAAGAATTTATTTTTGGGTGAACTACTCCTTTAAAGTTTTAAACCAGGGAAGACGGGGAGGGGAGGTTAAAAGGAAAGAGCGAGGTGGAGAGGGAAAAAGGGAGGGGGGAAATCAATAACTAACAGCTCTGCAACACGAATATAATCAGAATGGCAGGGCGATGTATTACTCAGGATTAATATAGGCATTGGTGAGGTCGATTTAATTTACTGGGAAAAGCAAGAAAATAAATAAAACATGGAAAACAAATAGAGTCCTCATTCAAATTCATTAGAGGTTTTTGCGAGATGTCGAAGGAATTTTCCCGTTAAAGTACGAGTAAATGACAAGTTCATGTGCTCATTCTGGACACTAAGTTTGAGTCACAGCCCAAATTGGGTCCATAAGTGCAGTATTTATTTTAACATTCATTTGTTAAAGAATATGGTTATAAAAAAGTGTGTTTTTTCTTTCTTTCACTACATTATGTGAATGGTAAAAGGGTGATTTGTAAGCGTGCAGTGTTACAACCACAAAGGTTAGCTTATGTTTTAATATACAACCTTTAGTTCCTGTACTTACATTTGATTGTTAGTGAGGCGTTCCGAGTGTTGATATCTCTCACTCCTCTTGTCTGTTTGGTTTTGCGGTGACTGTTTCTGCATGTTGCACCACTAGGTGGCAGCAAGCGACTCTCTTTTTAAACGAGTCGATGAATCGTTCAACCGATTCGTTTAAACACACTGGTTAGGCTTGTTCGAGATGAACTACGCTAGCCTGACACCGGCTGGCGAGACGTCAAGCCCATAGACTGTAAAAAAAAAAAAAGATCAAAGGTCAAGCCAGACACTTTCAGCTCCTGGTAGTGAGGCTTGCGTTTGCATACTCTATCTCAGATTAAAGGCAGAGTAAGGGATTTCTGGTAGCCAATGTTGATATTTGAAATCACCAAAACAAACACGCCCCTACCCCAAACGTGTCTTGCCCCTATTTTGATAGCTCCGCCCCACATATACGTACACAACCCAGGCAACGATTAGTTCTGTGAAACAAAGCAAAACCAATGTTACACCGTGTCTACGGACGTAAGCGGCGCGGCTCAACAAATCCCGACAGAAAACTGCTGCCGGGTTCTATTTATGACGTGCTGACACAAATTTCAAATGGTTTTCAACAGTCGTTTGATCGCGTCCAGTGTAGGCAGACTTTAGCTGTTGTAGACACACGTTGTTACTCACCTATTGAGAAGAAACAAAGCAACCTCGGCGTCCGATCGCAGGCCTCCGCTCCTTGAGTTCTCTCCAGCGCTGGAAAGCTGATCCGATATTTACACGGGTCCTACTTCTTGCCTTATCGTTCCGCAGACGTTTTCCTCTTTTGTTTTTTATCCGCCATCTCTATCTCTCTGTCGCCCGGCTCGGCTAATGTCCGTCCCATGCACTGAAAGCTCTCTCCTCCACATCACGAGACGAGTAGACACGCCCCTTATTGCTGATTGGCTACAAGTTTGTTTTACGATTCGGCCCGAATCAGTTTTCTAAAGTGCTTTTGAAAAATCAC
>NW_015627540.1:272289-272936 GCF_001515625.1 Sinocyclocheilus rhinocerous
TCCAGTGTACTAGACAGACTTTAGCTGTTGCGGCGCAGACACTGTGTTACTCACCTATTGAGAAGAAACAAAGCAACCTCGGCGTCCGATCGCAGGCCTCCGCTCCTTGAGTTCTCTCCAGCACTGGAAAGCTGATCCAATATTTTACACGGGTCCTACTTCTTGCCTTATCTTTCCGCAGACGTTTTCCTCTTTTGTTTTTTTATCCGCCATCTCTATCTTTCTGTCGCTCGGCTCGGCTAATGTCCGTCCCATGCACTGAACGCGCTCTCCTCCACATCACGAGTAGACACGCCCCTTATTGCTGATTGGCTACAAGTTTGTTTTGCGATTCGGCCCGAATCAGTTTTCTAAAGTGTTTTTGAAAAATCACTTACTCTGCCTTTAAGTGAATTAAATGCAATATTTGTCAAATACACAGTCATTTTTCAGAAACGTTTTCATGAGCAACAGAAACACTTTTTATATACTGCTTAATACAGCGCCATCTGTTCAAAAATAAAGTTCAATATAAACATATACTATTTAAATACCAATAAAGTGGGGGTAAATATGCTTTTATCAGTATTTTTTTTATAAACGTGACTTAATATAACATTGCGACTACAGTAAAAAAGCTTTTACTGTTCTAAAAACACAGATTTGTG
>NW_015627540.1:274486-290749 GCF_001515625.1 Sinocyclocheilus rhinocerous
ATTTTTATTTCAAATGTATGAAGAAATGCATTTTATTTGCAGTGAAACTGTGGCACCCAATCATTTTGGGCCCTCTCAGTAATATACATTTATGTTTTAGTTTATTGAATTGTCTGTGTATTTCTAGGTGTAGTGAAAGTTGAGTGGCTTTGTAAAAATGGCAAAGGGTGATCCAGGAAAGCCCAAGGGCAAGATGTCCTCCTATGCTTATTTTGTGAAGACGTGTCGTGAAGAGCACAACAAGAAGAACCCTGGTGTCACGGTTAACTTCTCAGAATTTTCCAAGAAGTGCTCTGAAAGATGGAAAGCAAGTAGAATATAAAGATAATAGAATATAAAGTCAATGAAACCGAATTTAAAAAGTCTGCAGGTAGCAGCTTAAAGAAACTGTCATTTGTTTCAGACTATGTCACCAAAAGAGAAGACTAAATTTGATGACTTGGCCAAGCAGGACAAAGTCCGTTATGACCAGGAAATGATGAACTTCAATCCAGGAAAGAAAGGTCAGAAGCAGAAGAAGGACCCTAATGCTCCAAGGCGGCCACCGTATGTGCTTTCCTTTTACATGACTTATTTCTAGAGCTTATTTCCGTGATTCTGGATGGAATCTGCCCTTATTTGGTTTAGTTACTTAAATGGTTGTCTTTTTTTCCTTTTCCCAGGTCTGGATTTTTCCTGTTCTGTGCAGAAGAAAGGCCCAGCATAAAGGCTCAGAACCCCGGTCTGGGCATTGGAGATATAGCCAAGAAGCTGGGAGAGATGTGGAACAATCTGTCTGATTCTGAGAAGCAGCCCTTCCTGTCCAAGGCCAACAAACTGAAGGACAAGTATCAGAAGGTGGAGCATGACCTCTCTCAAAATGCTGTTCATTATTCAGTGTGGATAGTGTTGAACAAATGAGCGATTGATTTCTGAAGGGTCCTGCGGCACTGGAGAAATGGCTGCTGAAAATTCTGCTTTGCCATCACAGGAATAAATTGCATTTTAAAATGCATTCAAATAGAAACCATTTTAAATCGTTGTAATACTTTACAATATTACTGGTTTACTGTATTGTTTATTCAGTGCAGCCTTGATTAGCGTAAGAGTTGTGTTATAGTGTTTTGTTTTCTCAGGACATGGCTGACTACAGAGGAAAGGGGAAAGGAAGCGGAGGGGCATCATCTGCCAAATCCAAACCCAAGGATGACGATGATGATGATGACGACGATGAGGAGGAGGATGAAGAAGAGGAAGATGAGGATGACTAAAGAACTCGTTTGTCCTAATTGGGCAGCAAGTTATTTGTTCGCTGCCAATTAGTATCAGTTAAGTCTGGGTCTAAGAGGTCTTGATGTCAAGGCTGCTATAAACTGATCACCAGTAGAGATGCCCAATGCATGCAAGCTCTGACTTTAGACAACCAAACTTTCTCAGTGCTGGGTTTGCTGGTGGTCCAGTTACAGCTTGCTATTAAACTGCATTGGCAAAAACAAAATATTTCCACACCGTTCAACAATAAACAAAGTGGTAGCAGTACATACTCTTTTAAAACTATTTAAGGTGGTGTGTTTCTGTGTGGCTGTTGACGTAGTTATTTTTTATTTTTTTTTTCTACTCTTCCCAGCTTTCAAAATGCACAATTTGTTGCTATATTTAAAGTTCAGTTTCGTTCGGCCCCATAAGCTTCCTGCATTGTTGAAAGGATGTTTGTGAATTGTGGTTATATTATTATTTGTGTAATTTTGACTGATTACATTGATAATTTTATGTGTGGAGAGTCTAGGGACATTTTCAGCTTTAACCAGAGGCAAGTGATGAAATGTTAAGCTGGGGAAAGCTCTTATTTGCACCTTCAGTTTTTTTTTTTTTTTTTATGTCTAGGTGACACTGTGATTTGAAATAAACATGGCATTTTTAGATCTCAAATGATTCAAGCGACTTTCTTATCTGCAAAATGTAGTGTGTAAATACTTGGGGTATTTGTCAATGTTATCAATAAAAGGATAAATGGTTATAGTTTCTTTTAAGAGTGCTCATTTAATTTGGATTTGTTGTCATTCTCTCCAATTAATCATAACTCTGATAATGCATTGACTGGGGTGAGCCACTAGATGTCAATGGAGGGCATCTATTGCACAAACTGTTTTAAAGGCAGAGTAAGGGATTTCTGGTAGTCAATGTTTATATTTGAAATCACCAAAACAAACACGGCCCTACCCCAAAAGGGTCTTGCCCCTATTTTGATAGCTCTGCCCCACATATACGTACGCAACCCAGGCAACGATTAGTTCTGTGAAACAAAGCAAAACCAATGTTACACCGTGTCTACGGACGTGAGCGGCGCGGCGCAACAAATCCCGACAGAAAACTGCTGCCGGGTTCTATTTATGACGTGCTGACACAAATTTCAAATGGTTTTCAACGGTCGTTTGATCGCGTTCAGTGGAGGCAGGCTTTAGCTGTTGTAGACACGGTGTTACTCACCTACTGAGAAGAAACATATCAACCTCGGCGTCGATCGCAGGCCTTCCGCTCCTTGAGTTCTCTCCAGCGCTGGAAAGCTGATCTGATATTTACACGGGTCCTACTTCTTGCCTTATCGTTCCGCAGACGTTTTCCTCTTTTGTTTTTTATCCGCCATCTCTATCTTTCTGTCGCTCGGCTCGGCTAATGTCCGTCCCATGCACTGAACGCGCTCTCCTCCACATCACGAGTAGACACGCCCCTTATTGCTGATTGGCTACAAGTTTGTTTTGCGATTCGGCCCGAATCAGTTTTCTAAAGTGTTTTTGAAAAATCACTTACTCTGCCTTTAAGTGAATTAAATGCAATATTTGTCAAATACACAGTCATTTTTCAGAAACGTTTTCATGAGCAACAGAAACACTTTTTATATACTGCTTAATACAGCGCCATCTGTTCAAAAATAAAGTTCAATATAAACATATACTATTTAAATACCAATAAAGTGGGGGTAAATATGCTTTTATCAGTATTTTTTTTATAAACGTGACTTAATATAACATTGCGACTACAGTAAAAAGCTTTTACTGTTATGAAACACAGTGAGCATTATTGGAATTGAAGATGTTAAAATAAACCCGAAACACACGTCATCATTGTCATCACAGAATCTGACCAATGAGAATAAAGCGTGTTGTCGTCAAGACTCTCGCAGTCGATTTTGAGCAACTGCAGCGCCTGACCTAGGCGGCTGGTCTCGTTTTGCTTTCCTGGTACTTTGATGGCACATGTGATCGTAAGGCAGCTGCAGCGCCGATCAAAGTCGGACAAATTTTCTAACCAGAATGCATTGGTTTTGTCAGGCAGCAGCCGATCTTTGTGGCGCCGCATGAAGTCAAACAAACCTATTCATTCTTCACATCTTTATGAGTGAATCATTGAATAATTTACTAAACTGATTTGCTCAAAAACACATTCAGGAATGCGACTGCAGCACTATGGATAATTCATCTATAGCTTTGTTTGGAACTTTTGTTTTGAGGCATTTACGCAACAATTAGCATTATAAATCTTGCAAAGTGTTGTTATATTTTGCTTTTTAAAAATGTACTGTAATTTGTGTTATTTTATCCTGGTATTAAATTACAAAAACTAGTAAACACTACTGCAGGGATGTTTCAAATACAGCTGCTAAGAGATCCTCTCTTCTGACTACAGTAATCTTGTTCCAATTTTTTAATACTTTTTTTCTTCTTCCATTTGCAGAACAATAACACACAAAGTGACTTAAACAGCAACCCAAAACTTGCCTGTGGCAAGTGATATTGATATTATGGTCCTTCTTGCATATTTTGCAACACTTTTTAATTTGAAATGTCCAGTGAGTAGCACTAAAAGCATATTCAGATTAATGTGACAATGTTTTATTGTGCTGGTTTTGTACATATCACAGCAGTCTTGGCTCTTTTATGGTGACTCATGTTTCACTGGACTTATACTCAAGTGTTTGCCATCAAAAGCACAGCTTTACCAGGTGAACTACCAAGCAAGTTTACTAAGAAAAGCCAGACATATGGAGCTGATTATGTGATGTAAATATCAAAATGTATTAGTATACATTACAAAAAAGTTTGTCAGTGTTTTACTCACAGACACCACTGTTCATATCAACTGCACAGTGAACTGTACGTACATTTTGGAGTTTTGCAAAAATGTAGTTAGAGGCAGAGGTAATAGATGTAGGTTTCTCAATATTGACTTTTTGTTCAATGAGCTGTTGTATAAAAGCAATATCAACACTAATCACATACTTTCAGGGGCTCCTGCACCAGTCGAACAACTGCCATGAAGATGAATGGGAACACTAACAGATAGCTCTCTCCAGGTATTAGTCTTACATGAAACTGACTCGACATAAAATAACTTTGTTAATAATGTTTTGTTTTGAAAACATTTACATTTCAGTTATTCTGAACATTTAGAAGTGAAAATAAAACCCAGAAAGACCACACACATGTGACACTGGCCTTTTTTTTTTTTTACAGATGGCTGATTAATAGCCAGGCACAGCGGCCCAGTACCTGAACATTTGGAGTTGAAACTCACACCCTGCCACCCCATGACCGCATTACTCACCCACAGCCAAGCAAATAAATCAGAATAATGATAATAGTCAAATTTCAAATCAGCCAGAGGAAACGCTCCATGAAAGCACCAGCGATGACGAGCAGATTTGGCTGTGTTGTCAGCAGCGGGCGATTTTCACGATGAGTGCTTAAATAGGTGCGGTCCCACTCCTCCTCGCAGAGCTCAGCGCCTGGATTACTTCATAATCCACACTATATTATGGGGCTGGCACTAATTGAAAGATAAATGAGTTTATTTGGGTTAAATCCATCACCGTGACACAAACCCAAAGGAGAGTGAGGGGGGAGGAGAGATGAGAGCGCGAAGGAAAGTTGAAGACGTTTGTAATAGCCAGCTGGATCAGAAGAAACATCAGAGGCGAATTTATACGCGGGATAGCAGGTAATGTGTGAGAAGGAAGCCATTATATCCAAGGCTTATTTTCTTGCAGAAACTTTGAAGGTAATTTTTGCCTGAACATCATGGCCAACATGTTGCTTGTGTTTCTACTAGCTTATTTTTTTTTGCAGGGTGTGCAACAGCCAAAGAGGGTTAGTGGTGTCTGAGCGCAGACGTAATGGCTGGACGTGCCACAGTCAGACACGGTTCACATTTTCCACTTTGTACGCTGTCTCTTATTAACAAGTGAAATGTGTTGAGCTTGCCTTACCACCAGCATGTGTGTAAGCGTGTGACCAATCAAAACTCCTTCATGGAAATATGGGAATGTAAATAGGAACAAAACTCTGGGTTTATAGGCAGACAGGCAGATAAAGCAGCGCTGAAATCAGTCCCTAAATATAACGGCTGAACTTGTGAACTACAGAGTCCGGTACAAAGCTTGAACGTTTGCGGTGAAAGGATAACAGAAGTGGCATGGCTTTCTCACGCTTTTAAAGACACAGATGGAGTTTTTCAAAGTGGGCCACGTGACTCGTCCTACATCATAAATTCGCATGCACAGCATCTGTCTCTACTCCTGCCAAATGCTGAAACCACAGGTGCATTTTTCAGAGAAGAGTGAAATATTTCCACATCTAACAGTCCACATTTTTGGACACATCGAGCATAGACCTGATTTCAATAAATACAGCAATAAAATCAAAATACAATCCATGAAGTTGAATACATTATGTACAAACTATTTTCATAGTATAATTTAGATGCATTTATTTACACACTTATTTTTTTTATTATTATTTATTAACATTCCATTGTTGTGTCTTTAGCCCCCGGTGGATTACAAGGTCTTCAGGAAGTAGGACTCTATCATTTCCAAAAAGGCCGCCTTTATGTTGGCTGGGACATCTTTGCTGAATTAAAAGGTAGTAAAAGAACATGTATTAGAACTTTTTATTATTATTATTATTATTATTTCAAAATGGATATTTACCTAGAAGTTGATAAAAAAAATAGCAACAAAAAAAAATGGTATGGTAGTGTATATACATTTTTGACCCTTTTTATGGAAAAAGTTCAAAATTTATTTTAAAAAGTATAGGTACTTAGGTAATTAATAGTTAAAGGACACATTAAATTTATATAAAGTGGCAATAAAGACATGTATAATGGTACAAAAGATTACTATGTCAAATAAATGCTTTTCTTTTGATTTTGTATTCATAACATGTATGTTTTTTCTTACTTACAGATGCATGTTAAAATATTGGTATAATGCCTACTGAATGTCAGGGAGTCTCAGTCACTTCAGTCACTGCAGTCACCACAGTCACCAGCCCCAACGCAAACCAGATCTCAATCACCAGACTACTGACTAAGTCAGGCTCACACTACAGGATTGAAAGACTAGCCGAATCACTGTGTTGCTCACACTACGCAACTAGATTTGTTCTCATCTGTTGTTGTCTTGTCATAGCTGCGCACATACTACACAACGCTAACGAGCTTGCGCACAATACAAAACATTCAGTGAAGAGGCGTTCCCGACCATCAGCCAAAATACATTTTCTCACATAATTTCTCGCAAGTAATTACAGCGATTATAGGCCATATCTTCAAGCATGGAAGATCAACTGGCCCTTCAATTGGTCTGTACAGTTATTTTTTCCGAAAGAAAGAAGAAGCCACGACAAAAGAGAATATGGCAGAAACAATGGCTTGGAAGACGTGGACAACAAGGACTGTCAGTACTGCAGAAAGAGTTGGAGGTAATTAAACAGTATACTATATTAAATATTATAATATAAATATTATATATTATATACTATATATATTGTATACAATGAAATGTGGTATTATATACACAATCTATGCATTTGTTAAATTTATTTCTAGTTAGTTGATTTGATTAATTTGTGGCTTTTTGTGTCTGTTCATAAAGATGCATGATAAAAGTGTTTATACCAGCTGCACTGTGATTGGCTAGATTAGTTCCACCTTGTCATTGTGTCGCTCACATTACGAGATCACGTGGCGATAATATCAAACAGGTTTGAAAATTGTCCTCTTTTGGAAGGCCAAACAAAGTACTTTCGCTTTCACAACGAAACGCAGTGTCTCCACGGCATGGCGGCAACAATACTACAGCGAGAATAAAAGTTACTCCTTCTTTCTTTGTGTGAACATTTGGGCGGTGTTATGCAAATCTTCGCACATCGTGACGTAGACATGTGGGGGCGTGTTAGAACAAGCCATTTTAGGTAGGCGTGGTTGAACTTTTTAAAAGAATATCTCTTTGGATTTGAGACTTTAGTCTTTGCAACTTTACAGATCTTCTTTATGCACCAAGAGCTTGTAACACTCCAAAGAGAAAGAAAAAATTTAAATCGTATCATATGACCCCTTTAACGAGGTTCGGCAACCGCAATGAGCAACGATTTGGTCACGATCCGGGGGTTTTGTCGCAGACTGTGGAAATCTGTACGCAACAGCAAAATCCAGCCGAAAATCCTGTAGTGTGAGCCTGGCTTTACCAGCACCTGTCACGGCTCGTTAAGCTCTCTTTATCACTGCACTCTCTCCACTGCCTCTTCGTCTGGTCTACAATTTGCTTTGCCTAAAGCCGGGATCCGAACCTGTCTCGAGCTATCGCAGACGCTACGATATTTTCAACTTGTTTGATATTATCGCCACGTGATCTCGTAATGTGAGCGACATAATGACAAGGTGGAACTAATCCAGCCAATCACAGTGCAGATGGTATAAACTCTTACCATGCATCTTTATGAACAGAAACGAAAAGCCACAAATGAATCAAATCAGCTAACTAGAAATAAATTTATCAAATGCATAGATTTGTGTATATAATTGCACAAACCAATTGAAGGGCCAGTTGATCGTCCATGCTTGGAGATATGCCCTATAATTAGTGATGGGTCGTTCTTGAACAATTCGTTCATTTTGCTTAACCTATGCAGTCTGAGCCGGAAAGAGACTTAATAATAATAACCAACTCTTTATTACCTTTGTTACAACATTCAGTGATATGGAAAAGAACCATCATGACAGAAATTCACACATTTATAAACTGTAAGAAGTAAAAAGCTACAATTTGAGACCATAAACGCATCACGTAACTGTAAGAGTAAATAATAATTATAATAATGATAATACTACTACTACTAATAATAATAACTATGCACTTGTTTGTAAGGAAGCTTGTAAATTAACTAATTTCTCTATCCAATGCTGTCACGTCACGTGACAAAAGAACGAACGATTTGAAAGACTCGAGAGATGAACTAATCAATTCTCTTTCCGGCTCAAGATTCGTTCATTTTGCTGAACGAGACTCAAAGGTCCGAGTCGGTAAAATGATCCGAACTTCCCATCACTACCTATAATCGCTTTCACGCGAGAATTTATGTGAGAAAACGTATTTACGCTGATGGTCGGGAACGCCTCTTCACTGAATGTTTTGTAGTGTGCGCACCTCGTTAGCGTTGTGTTGTGTAGTATGTGCGCAGCTATGACAAGACGACGACAGATGAGAACAAATTTTGTTGTGTATAGTGTGAGCAACACAGTGATTCGGCTAGTCTTTCAATCCTGTAGTGTGAGCCCGGCTTAACTCAGCCTGACTACATACCTTGTTACTTACCTGTGTTTGCTTACCCTTAGATGCTCCTTCACTCCAGTTCTCCACCGCTCCTTCGCTCCTCCGGATCACCTGCAAGAGACAATTCCCTGTTACCTACACCAGAGCGCGTACACACCTCATGCACCGTATTCCGTGCGCGCGCTCAAAGCAGTTGGACATAGTGGTGTATTAGAGGTAAAATATGATATAAATACTGTTCGGTTTCTCGCACAAACTGATCGTTTCGTGTCTTAGGACATCAATGTGTCGTCATGAGCCACAGGGTTTAATTTGGATTTGTCTGTGCATGTTTTTTTTACTCTCATAGATTTTGTTACCATTGCCATGCATTATACGACTGATAGACTGCAACGGCTGGAGTTAAAAATCTTCTTTTGTGTTCTACTGAAGAAACAAAGTCACCTACATCTTGGATGCCCCGGGGGTAAGCAGATAAACATCAAATTTTTATTTTTGGGTGAACTATTCCTTTAAGGCAACCCCTTCAACCTGCCCACGGCCTCTTAGCAAAAGGAGATAAAAAAAGTGATTTGATTCTTCTCCTCCCCCAGCAACTTCTCTACGTTAATTGCAATCAAGGTTTCAAAGTACAACCCGGCTTGCACTGTTGTATTTATGTGCGCAGAACCAGAGGGACTTGTGAAAGAATGAACTTCACAATTGTATCCGATGTCTAAGTGATTTTGAAAAGGCTGCCGGTCTGCAATTTTTCTCAATTAGATGGCTAAGACACCTCTCTCTGCTAGACCAGAGACCTTCCATGAGCTGACAATCAACAGGAAACATTTTCATTCTTTTTGTCTTGTTTTCCACTTCTGACATCTTTCAGTTTAACACAGCTTTGGCATACGAAACAATAGCACTGTCAAAGACATAAAGAGAGTTTGTTTATTGTTTAGTGTGTTTAGAAAGAACGCCTGAGGCTTTTTCATCAGAGCTTTCGCCCACTTTTAGACTGACAATAAACACAAACAACAGTATGTTATCTTCTTCACGAAGTCCTTGAGATGGAGTGCTTAAACACTGATGTCCTTTATCGGAGTAGAGGAAGGGCGAAGCATCCGTTTTATATCCACTGGTTCACCAGATGCTCACAAAGAGACAAACTGTACTATGAATGCATTTATATTTGCAGACACTTTTGGACCGAAGTGATTTCCAATAAAGTGGATATATCGTGTAGCAAGCAATTATCAAAGTAGGTGGCCAAGAAAATCCTGCAACTGGCCTTTTAAAACAGTTTAAAAATGACTGGTTCACGGCAACTGCCCAACGCAATTAGATTTGAATAAAGAAAGTGACCACTTAACCATGACATTTTTGTTTTTCTATAAGAAAACAGCCAACATCCCATTGCGTTTCTCTCAGATATATATAATATATATACAGATATATATAATCCAGTTCTTGCATACCACCACTCTGCACATTTTGTATGTATCTCTTATCACTTCAGAACAAAGAACACTGTGTAGGTGCCATGTCAATCAGAACACAGTTCATGCATCAGGCTCTCTTCTAACAAGCTGGTTATCTGAATCAGCTGTGTTAAATAAGAGAGACATACAATATATGCAGAGTGGTGTTACGCGAGGACTGGAATTGAGGACCACTGCTCCAGAAAATACATGTCCTGCATCCCAATTTACCTACTAATTTTATGCCGAAAAACTATGTACTCTTTTTGTGAAGAAAATACTTTTGAGTGTGTAGCAGTTAGAGTAGTTACGTGCATTCTGTCACTGCAAACTGGCCTGTCAATCACAGTTGGCATTCTCATAATTAAATTTACACTACTTAAACAATTCTTAAACTTAAACAATACCGTTTTGGGGAGAAAACAAGTAGCAAGTGGACCTGCCAGTCATGGGTCTTTCATGCAAAGAAGGTTTTTTTTGTTTTTTTTTGCATAATGATGCATTTAACAGTTAATGGCCAAATGTATTTTGTTTTACTGTGAACTTATATAAAGATGTGAACAGCACAACAATGTTGTTGCAGATAAAATATAACACATATAACATTAAATATTTTTTTATCAGGTTAGATAATTGATCATTAGTAACATAACCCCAACTCTGCTAACTGCCTGTCTCACTAACATCTGCCATGTTTGTAGTTTTTTTTATTTGTGTTTGTAGTTCTAAACTGAATCCTCCAAAGAGTAGTGGTTTGTGGCCAATATCAGCTGATAGAGTGTTTGCGGATCCATGCTTCAAAACCTTCTGAAAATAGTGGATCATCCAGGGACTTTTGGCATACTCAATAGTGACACCGTTGTTCTAAGATCATGTACTATTTAGGATGAATATACTGGGATTCGCTGTGAGTGTTGCGCCAAATGAATTTCTGTGTCCGCTGCACTATCATTGCACTCAGTGTCCGGTGCCTTCTCTTATTTTCACTTGTTCACGGTTATTTTCATTCACTTATTTAGTGGACTATATGTGACCCTGGACCACAAAACCAGTCATAATGGTCAATTTTTTAAAAAATTGGGATTTATACATAAACTGAAAGCTGAATAAATAAGCTTTCCGTTGGTGTATAGTTTGTTAGGATAGGACAATATTTGGCCAAAATACAACTATTTGAAAATCTGGAATCCGAGGGTGCAAAAAAATCTAAATATTGAGAAAATCGCCTTTAAAGTTGTCCAAATTAAGTTCTTAGCAATGCATATTACAAATCAAAAATTACGGTAGGAAATTTGCAAAATATCTTCATGGAGCATGATTTTTTTCTTAATAGCCGAATTATTTTTGGCATAAAAGAAAAATCTATAATTTTGACCCATACAATATATTGTTGGCTATTGCTACAAATATACCCGTGGTACTTATGACTGGTTTTGTGGTTCAGGGTCACATATTAGTGGAGTAATGTAAGGAATATTTCGGATTTCGGATACAACCTTGCACTACTTTGATGTGGTTTGTAACATACAGTACATTCCCACTCTCTGTAACATACAGGTACAAACTCAACAGATAAAATATTGAAATATTGATATGATTGTTTTGTACATCGGAAGTTTTAAAATACAGGTAGGATTCTAAAATAATTTAAACTCTCCACATATTTATTTATTAGGTATCAATATTGAACATCTGACTGTACATTATTTCTTACAGATAACCCATACAACATATTGTTGGCTATTGCTACAAATATACCCGTGGTACTTATGACTGGTTTTGTGGTTCAGAGTCACATATTAGTGGAGTAATGTAAGGAATATTTCGGATTTCGGATACAACCTTGCACTACTTTGATGTGGTTTGTAACATACAGTACACTCCCACTCTCTGTAACATACAGGTACAAACTCAACAGATAAAATATTGAAATATTGATATGATTGTTTTGTACATCGGAAGTTTTAAAATACAGGTAGGATTCTAAAATAATTTAAACTCTCCACATATTTATTTATTAGGTATCAATATTGAACATCTGACTGTACATTATTTCTTACAGATAACATGTTTTAAATGTAACACTTAGTGCACCTCCCGCACAGTATCCTATAGGGAAAGCGCTGTGTCCTCTGGGTTTCTTAATTTTCTCCATTAATTTGCACAACAGCTCTTTCATAATAGATATTTGTGCAATGACACGACGGCAAGCTGGGAAGAAAACGTAATGACATAAGTTATGTGAAAATGTAAATTGGATTCCATGCCCATGGGCAGCGGTAATTAATTTCATTGAGGATGGCGAAACACTAGAACTTGTTGGCCCCTGCACATCCTTTTTCATAAGAGGCAGAGAACAGAGAATAATGTTATGCCGCAGCTGAATGAATACGTTCGAATTTCCCAAAGGTGGACGTTGATGTTTCAGAAAATGCCCTGTATTTAATGCACAATGCCGTCAAGGAGCACAAAATGAAACTCTCATTAAGGTTCATTTTCTTACACTCACACTTTCCACATCTAAGAACTGGAAGGCCATAGAGAAAAGCGTAAGAGAGAGAGGTTCACAAGAGTGAAAAGTCAGGCGATATGTAAAAAGAGAAAAAGTAAAGAGGTTAAAAAAGAACAGAGGGGTGAAAGACAAAACATACTTTGCAAATGCGAAGCAGGTGTCTCCCCTAAGTGTAACACAATGAGCGATCAGGAGTAAGTTAATTAGATTGACTCTCAATCTCTCCTCCTTACCTCTGTTTCGTTCCATCGTGCAACAGACTCTCCATGGGAAAGGAAGGGAGTGAGCAGCTGTCACATTTTTTCTCTTCAGATGGGATCTAAACTTTGAAAAGGCGTTGAGCAGCCAGTGATTCTGAAGCGAAGAGCAGCAATGATTAAGTCACCATCGCCGCAGATGTCACAATCAAAACCTGAATAATACACAATCTCTGCCACAATCTCTCGCCTCATAGACCAGCTTCCTGCTCCGCTTGCCTTTTCAGCGGCAGCAGCTCTCAGCAATTTCGTTCCATATGTGTGGGAGTGTGTGTGTGTGTGTTTGTGCGAGTGTGAAAAAGACCCCTGCAGCTGGTCCTCAGAATCCAAACTCATTTGTCCCAATCACAGCTTTGGTCTTGGGAGTCCCCTTCTATTTATCTCTCTATGCTTTCTCTCCGATCATACTGTCACTTGAAAGATCACTCCTCTCTAAAAGATGCTTCACCACAATTCCTGTCTGATTTGCCACCATGTGGTCTGTCTTGCCCACATCTGTCTTTGAAGTCTTCATTACAGATTACAGCACTCTCAAGAAAAAGAGACAAAAAATACTGAATCTCCCACAATGCCTTAAAACATTGTTCTACTGTAGTAGCAGTTTAAAACATATATACTCTGTATATATTTAAACAATATAATTCTATAATGTATTTAGTAGAATTTTGTTTATTACAGACATGCAGCTTTTTACTTCACAAGATGTTAATTGATGGACTGGAGTCGTGTGGATAACTTGTGGATTATTATGATATTTTTGTCACCTGTTTGGACTCTCATTCTGACGGCACCCATTCATCGGGATACATTTTTGAGCAAGTGATGTAATGCTAAATTTCTCCAAATCTGTTCTGATGAAGAAACAAACTCATCTACATCTTGGACAGCCTGGGGGTGAGTCCATTTTCAGTCAATTTTCATTTTGGGGTCAACTATTCCTATATAATTTTTACACACACCCTCAGAATTACTTTAGAAGAATCATTTGTATATGTTCATTTAATGAGTGTATTTTTGGCTGCTCATTATCAAGATTTCTTGATGACTTACCAAACATTCTAAAATCCCCAAAGAGCTCAAAATCCTTTAAAATGTATGATATGAATCAGCCGTGCATTTCAGTGGTTATGAGTTCTTGCCAGGTTTCATTTAAACTGCTTCATGCATTCTTGGGTTCTATTTTAAAAGAATGTGGAGTGTCATTCAGCATAAAGTGATGTATTATAAAGAAGAGAGAGAGAATGTTTTGTCTGGGTTTCATTTCTCAAAGATATTGTGTGGCAATGAACTTTTTGTGAAGTCTCCATCTGCGTGCCTGTCAAGGTGTGTGTTTGTGTTTGTTCATACACGTGTGCATGAGAATTTAAGCCTTTCAGGTTCTAGAATCATTTGCACTCATCTGGGTTAAATCATGACAGCTTTGTGAGAAAACGTGGTGGATGTTACAAACACAAACTGAAAGATCAGTATTACCTTCAGCAGGCACCCATCATTTCCAAAATTAATATAACATGCCATCAGTCTGTCTAGTCTATTTATAGCCAATTACTGTTAACATAACAGTAATAGTAATAGTAGGTTGGCATGTTTGCAGTTCTATCGCAACTTAATTGTCTCTCTCTGATCTTGCCTGAAATGTTGAATTGTTTTTTCTTTTTGTAAATTTATACCATTATGTCACTTGCTCACAATTGTTCACCTCTGCAGTGAATGGGTGCCATCAGAATGAGAGTTCAAACAGCTGATAAAAACATCACAATAATCCACAAGTAATCCACACGAACAGCTCCATCAATTAATGTCTTGTGAAGCAAAAACCTGCATGTTTGTAATAACAAATTAAAAACAAATCCATCATTAGGTCGTTTTTAACTTCACCCATGCCTTTACCAGGGAAAAAGGCTTGTCTGAATCAGGAGAGAAATATGTTAAAGTTAAAGCACTGAAACTGTTTAACAGTGAAAACAGTTTAAAAAAAAATATGTCAGTATTTTGATGTGAGATGACAACAGTGGACACTTCTTCACTGGAGGAAGCATTATTATGGATTATGAACTGGATTATGGATATTTTTCCCAATTAAAACGCCTTAATGGATACAAACTTGAGTTGTGTGGATTATTGTGATGTTTTTATCAGCTGTTTGAACTCTAATTCTGATAGCATTGTCTAAATTTGTCTGCATTGTCTAAATTTTTAGCATATTTTCATTTTTGGGTGAATTATTCTTTTAATATCATTTAGGTGTAATTCTATAGTTCTGCCCATGACTGCATGAGTCTGTCTCGTTAAAATTGCATTCTAAAATTACCTTGGTAGAAGTTGAAATTACATTTGGAAAATAGCCCATAATCCTTAGCATTTTTATTTTCTGCAGATACTTACTTGATGATACTCAGATATGCTGCAGCTGAGATTTGATCAGAGCATTACGGCATTATTGTACAGATCTTCATTAAATATTTCTCCTCGACAGATAACAACACATGTCTGGAGTTCTGTTGTATGGATGCTGCCAGAAAACACTACGGGCAGACACAGACCAGCCTTGGCTTCAGGCTCCAGCCCAGAATCTACCTCCTCTCAGCAGCCAACAGCTATCGTTTCTCTCATAAGTCTTCATTAAAGAATACCAGGGCCCTCAGCTCAATCACAAACCTGAAGGTACTGCCAAGACAAGTCCCTGAGACAATTAGCTCATGTCGTAAAATAACACACCACGTCATTGTAGTCTGAGAGTTTAGGATGGGGAAGAGCTCTGTTGAAGAATCTGAAGATGTTTATAATAAGCCGTTCAGTGTTTTAGCACTGATTCTCAAGCTGCTTTGGAGAAAATCCCAGCCACTCTGCATGTTTTGCTTAATTTACCTCATTACTTCTCGTAGCTGATTAGTGAGTCGTTGATTAATGAACTTACTTAAGGGTGCTGATGCTTTCTTGGTAATTTATGGAAAAACAAGAGGGATAACTGGACTCTCTTTGATCACAACATTTGCATTTCGCACCAATTTGTTGTTATGGCAACTCACTGCAGTAAGCTTATGATAAGTATAATGCATCGCATGTATAAAGGGCTATTGCTAGCGCTTTGTGAATACTGCTTATGCACCTACAGAGAGTTTGCTCAAGATTAATAATGAAGTGTTGTCTTCACACCTTCAGGGTCTAGACATGGTAGCTAGATCATTTGAAGGTTTTCCCCTACATATGTTAACCAAACAGACATACAGACAGAAAGGTAATTTTTCGGTCCACTAGAGAGAGAGAGACCGAGAGATGCGTAATTTCAGTCACACTTTATTTTAAAGGGGTCATATGATGCGATTTCAATTTTTCCTTCTCTTTGGAGTGTTACAAGCTCTTGGTGCATAAAGAAGATCTGTAAAGTTGCAAAGACTAAAGTCTCAAATCCAAAGAGATATTCTTTATAAAAGTTAAGAGTCA